>NC_050193.1:427500-430000 GCF_008315115.2 Sander lucioperca | reverse complement strand
CGTGAGGAGGAACCCAGAGAAATACGAAAATATATGGTGTTCTTTCTTGGCCTTACTACCATCATTACATAAGTTTAACTAGTACATCTGTATGTAACTTGCTCCCCTTTAATATTTTGTCTACCATACTTCAATGATTTTACAGTGTTTCCTGCAGCACTTTGCAGTTAAGGCGTCCGCCTTAACAACACACGCATGACGCCTTAACTAAGTCTTCAAAAAAATAAAAAATCCGCCGTGTTCCTGTGTCCTGTTTGAGTGGCTGTAATGTACTGTCGCATCAACACGGTCTGTAGGAAACAAGGTAACAGCCAGTTGTAAAGATACCATCAATCACAACGGAAAGAGCATTTGCTGGCGGTGAGTGTAACTGTCATTTATTCACATTTAAAGGGATAAATCGCCATTTCACCGTCGCGTGTGCGTCGGAGTTTGTCAACAGATGTGGCCAGCTGGGCATGCCCGCCGCCCGGGCAGGGACGGGGTGATGGACTTACAGGAGCGTTGGCATACGGCGGGCAGAGAGCATTTATATATCGTCACCTTCCAAAAATAATTGCCTAAGTCATTTTTTGACAAAAAGTATTTTTTTTGCCTAAATCCTCTCCTCATGGTGCTGGCCACCTCTGGTAAAATTGCCTACATCCTCAGTTGAACAGGTCTTGTGATTCCACACCTTTAGTATAACGGCCTAAGTCAAGCGTGTGACTTAGGCCGTTTAGCTTTTTGTGTTTTCTGAAAAACCTGAAAAAATGACATAGGCCATTATTTTAGGAAGGTGATGATATGTTTCTCTGTCCTGTTCTTCACATCAGTGAGGCTTTCTTCTCTTGTTCCTACGAAGTGAATCCATGAGGAAGTGACTGGACTATCATCACCTCTCACGGTGGATTCTCACCGTCCGGATGCTGCTGCCGGTCTTTGAGACACAGCTGCTGTCTGGTTGTTGTAATCACTCCACACGGTTCACAACACACGGTTAGTTAGCGTAGTTACACCCAGTGAAGTTACGTGTCCTGTCTTTATTTCACGCATACTATCTGCTGCAGTGAGTGAAGCTGTGGGCTGAGCTCTGTTATCTCACAGCTGTTGGTTTTGGAGAGCGTGTCACGGAGGAAATGGGAGCAATGCCCCCCCCCCGTCAGATGGCAACCCTACCACCTTAACTAACAAATTTTCTGCAGGAAACCCTGTTTTATACAGTACTTAATTGTATTTTATTTTGCTTTTCAGATGTAACCAAAGGTGAACTCATGCAATTGTTTATCTATTACTATGTACCAGTGTGTGTGTGTGTGTGTGTGTGTAAAAGGTGATTGATGTGTGTGTGTGTGTGTGTGTGTGTAAAAGGTGATTGATGTGTGTGTGTGTGTGTGTGTGTGTAAAAGGTGATTGATGTGTGTGTGTGTGTGTGTGTGTGTGTGTGTGTGAGTGTGTGTGTGTCTGTTCCTTTGTTTGCCTTGTTTGTGAAATTATACATATAAAAAAGGCTACAATAAATATATCTTTGAAAAAAAAAAAGTTACAGTCTCACTTTCAGTCTTATTTCCATTACCATGTGGGGTCCGACAACAGAGAGAAGGCCCTGAACATACATCTACCTGTCCGGCTGTTTGTGAAATCCCTCCACACACAAACAAAGAAATAGTTCCTCAGACATCGAGCCTTAGCTGAGAGAAACGGCGTTGTCTCACCATCCGTCTCCTGTGCACCTGCGTTTCGTCAGGACAGTGTTTTGTCATTCATGACTGCGATGTAAACTGTTTACAGAAAGGACACTTTCCTCAGTTCCCAGTCCGAGCCCGGTCACTCCTTAAAAGGCCGTTACAGCAGAAGATGCTGATGTACCTGGCTGTCTCTCTGCTGCTCTCTGATGTCATGCTGCTGGAACGAACCATCCCCTGCATGACCCACAAAGCCCTAAAACTCCAATTAAAACTGGATTTTCTCAGACGCCCAGATACACCGGTCAAAAGTTTGGAGTCACTTAGAAATGTCCATTCCAGACAGAATACCAGCTGAGATCAGTTGCATTGTGTTTTTAACCAGAGCAGCAGTTTTCAGATTACATCATATGTTTACATAATGTCTAAAGGGTTCTTGACTGTAGACAGAAGTGGCTGAAGAAAGGCTTGAAATCCATGCTTTTTGGTCTAAACGTCATACCCACATTAAAAGTGGTACAGCTCCCATATACTCTGACCCTCTGGGTGAGCCTGATATCACTGGAGAGGTGATTGGTGTGTGTGTGTGTGTGTGTGTGTGTGTGTGTGTGGGTGTGTGTGTGTGTAAAAGGTGATTGATGTGTGTGTGTGTGTGTGTGTGTGTGTGTGGGTGTGTGGGTGTGTGTGTGTGTAAAAGGTGATTGATGTGTGTGTGTGTGTGTGTGTGGGTGTGTGTGTGTGTGTGTGTGTGTGTGTGTAAACGGTGATTGATGTGTGTGTGTGTGTGTGTGTGTGTGTGTGTGTGTGTGTGTGTGTGTGTGTGTGTGTGTGTGAAA
>NC_050193.1:390000-422500 GCF_008315115.2 Sander lucioperca | reverse complement strand
AATCTTAAAAGTTGTACTTACGTCCTAATTATGCTTTTAAACTAAAGTTTGACTTTTCCTTCTTCAAGTCTGATGGGATAGCTTCCTAACCTGACTCCAGATGGATCGCTTCCCATTTGCTCAGCATATCCATCTGGGAACTTTCCGTTGGAGAACTTTTGGGAAGGGGCGAAAATCCTGGTTAGCTGATTGGATAAACCATCTGTCTATCACCACCTATGTTGGTGATAGACGGCCAAATCAACCAATCAGATCAACGATATATCAAACTCTTGCTGAAACCAGTCGGGAGAAGAGCAACAACATCTTTTCCTCTGAGAAAAGCCTCCAGAGACGTTTTTTGCTCTTCTTTCAACGAAGGAATTCTTTCTAATTCGGATAAAAGTTGCGTGATAGCTACGCTCATCTCATCCGTGGAAGTCGCCACGTTGTTTAGACTGAACAGTCGCTTCTCGTTGCGTCCTAAACCCGCCTCCAAACCAACGCTGATTGGTCGGTCGTTTGGCGAACGGCTCCAAATTTTCTCAGAATATATAATATATCAGAAATTTGGGTTTCTTTCAACCAAATTTTTAAAAAGAAATAACGTGGATGGTTCGCTCCAACGCTCCTCACGTATTAAATAAATGATCAGCTCATTTCTTTCATTGAATTTGGGTGTTTTATTCAATTTTATAGCATTTGGAGAAAATATTTGATGAAATAACGTTAACAAAAAGCTTCAAAAAGCTTCCTTTGATTCCTCCCTGCAGCTAAGGCTGGAAACATGTACCTTTATCTATCCTGCTTCCGTTTTCCTGCCATCAAGGATGTCTCGTCACTCTGACATACTTTCACTAAAATGTGCCATGTTTGTAATATATGTTTCCCATTCGAAATAATAATTTGGTGGCCGGGTTGGCTCAGCGGGTAGAGCAGGTGCACATATACTGAGAGGTCTATGCCTCGACACAGAGGTCCAGGTTAGAGTCCGACCTGTGATGATTTCCTGCATGTCTTCCCCCCCCCCTCCTCTTCTCACCTAGCTGTCCTGTCAAATAAAGACGGAAAAGCCCAAAAAAATAATCTTAAAAAAAAATAATAAATAGGCATACACTTCTTTTTTAAAGTAAGTGCTGTAGTACAACTAGCAGGAGACAAGTTATAATTGAGGTAAGTTTGGAGACACTACCTTATTTAATCATTACATTAATACATATTGTTGCATCTCTTTTGGGTGTTGTAGTTTGTAGACGGTCCCTAAGCACTCGTCTTGCCGTCTCAACACCAGAACTAAACAGAGCTGAATTAACACGACTTTGATGCATTTCTGTCACATCTCCTGCAGTCAGATTCCCTGTGTTGACTCAGAAGGAATCACTCCACATGGGGAGGCTCTTGTAATGACATCTCCAACATGTTTAGAGGCTAAAAACAGGTTTAAAAGCTGCCCTGTTTCAGCCTCCTGGGTGCTAACTCTAGCAGGAGGATAACTCGGTGTAGGCAGCACCGATTATTTTTCATTTTTCTCGCTACGGACAGCACTCCACATTTAAAAACAACAGACCTACGTGTTGGAGTCCACCAGAATTCTCCTTTAATGTAACTGTTCATCATGTCATTCCATTATACCCACTGCTATAATTATCCTGATTCACATAATAATATAATTTATACTGTTTATTCCCCAGTGGGGAAATTACAATTTACACTCTGTTAGAAATCACTACACACACACAAACACACACACACACACACACACAGTGCCCAGGAGTTGAACTGGGATCTCTCCAGGTACCAATCCACACTCTGTACTTTGGTCCGTACTGGGACTTGAACCAGCGACCCTCCGGTTCCCAACCCAAGTCTCTACGGACTGAGCTACTGCCACCCCTATTTCTAACTATTATAGTCAGTTAGTTAGTGCATCTCTGCCTCAAATTGGCTTCATTTACAAGAATGAAGTTCTATTTTCAATAGAAGTTGTCCAAATATTCTGACATTGCCCAATAAACAGTAATTAGTAACATCAACACAACTTTGAGGTTGACGTACACTAATGATATAGTGTAGTCCTGTTTATACAGCAGGGCTGGTGATGTTGGTATCAGGTGAAACTAGACCATCTCTGTCAGGCTAATAACGCTCCAACGTTTGGCTGAATTTCGGCGAGGAGAAAAAGAAAAGCACTTTTTCTGTCTCTAACTTAACGACCACATTAATATTTTTAATGCAGCAGGTTAGAGGGTTCCTTGTACAATTTACAGCATCAGTCCTCTGAGAATCTCTTTCATATCTGAGATAAACTGGTATCTTAACTGAACTGAATTATCCCTGATCTAATCCATATAGAATCAAATCGGAATCGATTTAGGAAATCAGTCTCTGTCTGTCTGTCTGTCTGTCTGTCTGTCTGTCTGTCTGTCTGTCTCTCTCTCTCTCTCTCTCTCTCTCTCTCTCTGTCTCTCTCTCTCTCTGTCTCTCTCTCTCTGTCTCTCTCTCTCTCTCTGTCTCTCTCTCTGTCTCTCTCTGTCTCTCTCTCTCTCTGTCTCTCTCTCTCTCTGTCTCTCTCTCTCTGTCTCTCTCTCTCTGTCTCTCTCTCTCTCTCTCTCTCTCTCTCTCTCTCTGTCTCTGACTCTCTCTGTCTCTCTCTCTCTGTCTCTCTCTGTCTCTGACTCTCTCTGTCTCTCTCTGTCTCTCTCTCTCTGTCTCTCTCTCTCTCTCTCTCTCTCTCTCTCTGTCTCTCTCTCTCTCTCTCTCTGTCTCTCTGTCTCTCTCTCTCTCTCTCTCTCTGTCTCTGACTCTCTCTGTCTCTCTCTCTCTGTCTCTCTGTCTCTCTCTCTGTCTCTCTGTCTCTCTCTCTGTCTCTCTCTCTCTGTCTCTCTCTCTCTGTCTCTCTCTCTCTCTCTCTCTCTCTCTGTCTCTCTGTCTCTCTCTCTCTCTCTCTCTCTCTCTGACTCTCTCTGTCTCTCTCTCTCTGTCTCTCTCTCTCTCTCTCTCTCTGTCTCTCTGTCTCTCTCTCTCTCTCTCTCTGTCTCTGCTCTCTCTGTCTCTCTCTCTCTGTCTCTCTCTCTCTCTCTCTCTGTCTCTCTCTCTCTCTCTCTCTCTCTCTCTCTCTCTCTGTCTCTCTCTCTCTGTCTCTCTGTCTCTCTCTCTCTGTCTCTCTGTCTCTCTCTCTCTCTCTATCTATATATCTGAAAATAAAGTAAAACTTGCAGCTTGTTAAATATGAATATATTGTAGTTTCTCCTCTGTGACAGTAATCTGAATATCTCAGAGACCAAACTACTATATAACATTAAGAAAGAAAAACAAGAGACTGAAAAAAGGTCAAAAATCACTGATTCCAGCTTGTTAAATGTGAATATTTTCTGTGGCCGGTGAGCTCAGCTGGCAGAGCGGGCGCACATGCATAAGCAGAGGCTTGTTCCCCTGCATGTCTTCCCTTCTCTCTCTCTCCCCTTTCATATCTCAGCTTCCCTATCTAATAAAGGCAGAAATGCCCCAAAATTAAAATAATAATAATTCTCTGATTCCAGCTTGTTAAACTAGCCATTTGAGGACGTCATCCTGGAGTTTTTGGGAAACTGTGATCCCCATTTTAGCGACCAAAGCAAAGATGTGAGCCTACCTTACTCTTGACCTCTGCAGAAAGTCCGAAGGCTGGTCCGCTCCTGAAATGCGTCGCCATCCCGTCTGTCTGTCTGAGCAGCTTTAAAGATGGAGGAAACAGGTTACAGCTCTCTGTCCGAGGCGGGAAAACACGCACAAAAGTCCCCAAAAAGATCCGCGAGAGTCTCTTTTATTTCTGAGTATTCGCCCTCCTCGTGCTCGGACCTGCTCGTGAGGATTTCAGACAACTTTCCGACACTTTTCTGAATCTTTTTTAAACGCTTCCCATGTGTGTGCTCTCTGATTGGCTGGCGCCGACGTCCAATCCGGACGCAGCCTCCTCATTGGTGGGAGTGATGTCACCGCTCGGGTATGAGATGTTAAAATGAAATGTTTTGATGTCAGATTGTTCTGAATTGATGTGGTATGTGTATGTGATGTGTATTTCATGTATTTCATGTATTGTGTGGCTCTAGGATTAAATTACAAAGTAGAGACATTATGTTTTACTATGAAGGAAATTATTTGGATAAATGCCTTCATTCAAAAAGTCTTCATTTTGAATCTTTAAATTTTATTTGGAATATTTTATATCCGTAAATGTAAAATGGTCTGAAAGAAAACTGAATATTCACCAATTTAAAGAAGACATGAAATTATTTTTTGAAACTTTAAAAGGACTATGAACATATAACATATATATATATATATATATATATATATATATATATATATATATATATATATATATATATATATAAGAAATCTGTGTCACTTTTTCCACCTTAACGCTGCTTTCACACTGGCACTTGAAATCCAACATGACATCATGACTTCACGTAATCATACATGCCCACTTTCTGAAGCCACGTGGCGTGTTATCGCGAGACTACGGTTGGGTTTAGGAAACGTGACGTGGGACCTGATCCCCGGTCTCCTGGTGAAAGTCAGATTTTCTCCCTTTCATATTACTCGCTAGGGCGTCAATTCACACGCCATCACAAGGTAATGGAAGTCAATGGAGGCCAAACGGCGTTGATAAACACGCTAAAAAGTGAGTATGCGTCTTGATAAAACGCCAATAATGGCGTATGATCACTTCATGAGATGAGTCTGTGAAATCAGCTCCGTAATACGCAGTGCGCCCTCAGTGGACGCCGTACTACACCGTTGAAAGCGTCGGAATAGTAGATATCGGGAATAGAAAAAGAAAACGACTTGTTCTGTCAGTGTCCGAATATCCAATTCTCTCTCTCCTCTCATCTGAGGGCTCTAGAGATAGAAACAGAAAGGCTGCTGGAGAAACGTACGGCTCTGAATGCTGTCTGAATGAATAACGTCAATTCACTTGAGCTAGCGAGCTCAGGCTAGCTAATAAGTTAGAGTTAGCTAACGTCAGCTAGCGAGCTCAGGCTAGCTAACTAGTTAGAGTTAGCTAACGTCAGCCAGCGAGCTCAGGCTAGCTAACGTGAGCTAGCGAGCTCAGGCTAGCTAACTAGTTAGTGTTAGTTAACGTGAGCTAGCGAGCTCAGGCTAGCTAACTAGTTAGAGTTAGCTAACGTCAGCTAGCCAGCTCAGGCTAGCTAACTAGTTAGCGTTAGCTAACGTAAGCTAGCGAGCTCAGGCTAGCTAACTAGTTAGAGTTAGCTAACGTCAGCTAGCCAGCTCAGGCTAGCTAACTAATTAGAGTTAGCTAATGTCAGCTAGCGAGCTCAGGCTAGCTAACTACTTAGAGTTAGCTAACGTCAGCCAGCGAGCTCAGGCTAGCTAACGTCAGCTAGCGAGCTCAGGCTAGCTAACTACTTAGAGTTAGCTAACGTCAGTTTGCGAGCTCAGGCTAGCTAACTAGTTAGAGTTAGTTAACGTCAGCTAGCGAGCTCAGGCTAGCTAACTAGTGAGTGTTAGCTAACATCAGCTAGCGAGCTCAGGCTAGCTAACTAGTTAGCGTTAGCTAACGTCAGCTAGCAAGCTCAGGCTAGCTGACGTTAGCGTCGATTAGCTAACACAAGCAATTGTATTGACTGCCCTAATATCATTATGAAATCATTATTTATTTTATTCAACGTTAAGAATTCAGGTCTGTTTATCATTACCATAGCAACGCTAACTTCCGCTCAGATTGTGGGATAGGAACCTCCGTTGCCTGTCGTACGACTCGAGTTCAACTTTTTCGAACGCATCCGGATGACCAACGGACACGATTTTTTTCGCATCGCACTCGTTCGGACCCATTCGCACGCGGTCTGCGACTCTCCAGAGGAAATTAATGACTTCCGGTCGTTTCGCAGCCGTATCGGAGCTGATTTCAAGCGCCAGTGGGAAGGCGGCTTAAAGCCGCTCAGGGAAGCTTTTTCCTAGTGTTCACTGGCACTTTGATAAAGTTATGTCATTCAATGACGAATTCAATGGTTTATTGTTGTTTGGAAGCTTAACATTCGGAAAGGCATTTTATTCTCCATTTTCTCAGCTAACACCTCTGAAGATGCTCATTTTTGTTGAGTTTTAAAAAAAACCTTCCTTTTTGGCTTTTATATTTGAGTTGTAGCGTTTGCATTTGTGTTATTTTTTTAATCTTTATTTATCCAGGTAAGTTGATTGAGAACAACTTCTCATTTGCAACGACGACCTGATCACATTCACACAGTTACACATTCATACTGGAAGCTGCCCAGTACTACCACAGTCTGATCTGACCACATTCATACTGGAAGCTGCCCAGTACTACCACAGTCTGATCTGATCACATTCATACTGGAAGCTGCCCAGTACTACCACAGTCTGATCTGACCACATTCATACTGGAAGCTGCCCAGTACTACCACAGTCTGATCTGATCACATTCATACTGGAAGCTGCCCAGTACTACCACAGTCTGATCTGATCACATTCATACTGGAAGCTGCCCAGTACCACCACAGTCTGATCTGATCACATTCATACTGGAAGCTGCCCAGTACTACCACAGTCTGACCTGCTGGCCACTGAGCAGCTGTAGGGAGCGGTTGGGGTTAAGGGCCTTGCTCAAGGGCATTTCAGTGGTGGTAATGAGGGCGGGACAATAGTTGATTGATTAATCGTTGCAGCTCTTATAATATATACTGACGCAGCATGTTTGGCATTGGTTGGGCTGTGTGTAAAACGCTTGACGTCACTCTGGGAGCAGTGAGCCTGTTTCCTCTTTTACTCCAGTGACTGTTGTTCTCAGAGGGGGAGGCTCCCCACGCAGCATGATTCACCCTCTGTGTGTGTCTGTGTGTGTGCGCGTGTGAGAGTGTGTGTCTGTGTGTGTGTCTGTGTGTGTGTGTGTGTGTGTGCGTAGAGTCCCTGGTGATACTTGGAGCAAAGTCTCATGTTGTGTCGAGCCTTCTTAGTGGTTTAAAAATAGATATTTTGAGGCTAGCATCAAAGTGTCCCTAGCACTCCCATTCAAAAGACCATTTGACCGAAAAACGAGAATACGGTAAATCTTAAAAGTGGTGATTCCGTCCTGAATATGCTTTTAAACTAAAGTTTGACTCGGGTACATTCACAAAAAGATCCTAGGTTGCATTTTGGCGAGAGTTACGCTTTAAGGTTAAGGTCGTTACACACCGACCAGACGGCCGTCACACACCGACCAGACGGCCGTCACACACCGACCAGACGGCCGTCACACACCGACCAGACGGCCGTCACACACCGACCAGACGGCCGTTACACACCGACCAGACGGCCGTTACACACCGACCAGATGGCCGTTACACACCGACCAGACGGCCGTTACACACCGACCAGACGGCCGTCACACACCGACCAGACGGCCGTTACACACCGACCAGACGGCCGTTACACACCCACCAGACGGCCGTTACACACCGACCAGACGGCCGTTACACACCGACCAGACGGCCGTTACACACCGACCAGACGGCCGTTACACACCCACCAGACGGCCGTTACACACCCACCAGACGGCCGACCGTCGGCAGTAAAGCCAGTGTGACTGATCAGTCTCCCCGAGTTGGTCCAAAAAGTTCCTCAGAACACCGAAGAGACCAGACGTAATACGTCTCCATAACAGCAGGCGGCGCTAATGTGGATTGTTGCCCAAAAAATGAAAACCGGCAGCTGATTGGACGAAAGTGTCACGTGGGTCTGGCTGCTGCTTCACCTGGCCATTAATGGCGGCTCGTTCAGAATACGATCTCATATTGGACTAAAATAGTTCACTGAAACGTGTTTCTGAAAACATTTGAAGAGAGAAATAGGCCGTGCAGTTGCTGAATCTGTCTTCATTTCAGATCAACAAAGGTCAGTTTAAAAGATTTTCGTCAGATTTTGAGAGACTCTAGTCACGCTCATCCTGCTCCCTATTTCCTGGTGAGTCCCAACTGCCCTGTCTCTGACTGTCCTGTCTCTGACTGTCCTGTCTCTGACTGAACACGTCAGGTCGGCCAAAATGAAGGCCAACGGCTCCTCCAACGGACGACGGCACGAACACACCGAACAGACTCGAGTCACCGACCTCACCAGACAGTCAGACGGCTGATTATTATTCTAAACGAGGGCGCACTTCCAACTTTGTGTGGAATACCTGCAGAACAGGGACATGGAAGTAGTTCTTTTGTAGATTAGGGTGAACTAGTGTGTGTTGTAGCAGTGTTTTGCCATTGAGAACGAGCTAGCATGCTAACGGTTAGCCCCCTAGCCCCCTCGTCTCAGCTAGTGACGTAGAAAGCCGTGCAGATTTTGACCAGCTCACCCAGAGACTGAAGGCAGGACACATTCAGAAACCGTATCTCACTCTAAACAGCACGGATGGTTGTTTTCAAAGTTTGTATGAAGCACCAGAGACACAACATAACTCCCCAAATCCCAGAAAAAGGGATTTTTTTCATAATATGGGCACTTTAAAGGTCAGACTGATGTCATGAAGTGGCGTATGTATGACACGCCAATCAGTATGCCATTATTGGCGTGTTATCAAGACGACTGGGCATCAGGTCCCGCGTGTCACGTTTTCCTAAACCCAACCGTAGTCTCGCGATAACACGCCACGTGGCTTTAGAAAGTGGCGTGTATGTTTACGCTGTGACCAGGGTTCCAAATTAGCACCATCTACCAGCCAAATGGCGGTAAAATATGCAAGTGGCTGGTAGATTTGCTACACTTACCAGCCAAAAAAACAATGGTACTCTATTAAGTGGCTGGTGAAATGTGAACATTGACTAGCCATTTGGCTGGTGGACGAAAAAGTTAAATTTGGACCCTGGCTGTGACGTTGCAGACTGCCGTCCGCTGTATACAGTGTAGACATACACGCAGATAGCTCAAAATGCGTCCAGATAACACGCCACGTGGCTTTAGAAAGTAGCGTGTATGTTTAAACGAAGTCACGATATCATGTTGTAAAAGTATTGTTTTGTACTTTTTTTCTGAGAGTGGAGGACAGTCTCATTAGTAAATATGTGGAATACATACAAATTACAGCTCATTACTTTTTATAGCTCTATGTATGAATGGTTCAGCCAGCAGACTGTTCTCAAAGCACAGCAGATCACCATAAACAGCCTGTTGGAATACTGAATTCTGCATAGAAAGATTTGCACAAGTCATGCTCATTTAGGCGCACACACACACACACACACACACACACACACACACACACAGTAAGCGAGGGTCTTATAAACATTTCACAGCGAGAAGAAGAAGCACACACATGGAATGTGGACACTTTATTTGGGCATGATGGGAGCAGGGAAGGGCTTGAGCCGACTGCGAGAGGGACGGAGATGTAATGCCTTGTGAAAGAGGAATCCCTCACAGTTAAAATAAGAGACGGCAGTCACATTATTTACTGCGTGGTGGGCTTCACGGTTTACATTGGCTCCGAGTTTATCAGACACTGAGGCTTCTGGGTACATCTCCAGAGTCTGATGAGTAAAGAGACCTCATTCAGAGAAGAGACAGAGAATGTGGCACTGTGGTTTCATCACCTGCAGTACAGGGAGAAGGTCTGCGGTAATGGGCTTCGTACTTACAATTACAATTACTTTAAATAGCTGTTGGTGTTTTATGAGGGCACGTTTTACGGATGGCAAGATCATAATAGTCCAAACAAAGGAGCAGTTTAACCGCTTGATGATTTACACATTATTATTAAGATTATTTTTTAGGCTTTTTCGCCTTTAATGGACAGGACAGCTAGGTGAGAAAGAGGAGAGAGAGAGAGAGAGGGTGAAGACATGCAGGCATCCAGGTCGGACTCGAACCATGGACCTCTGTGTCGAGGCATAAACCTCTTAGTAAATGGGCGCCTGCTCTACCCTCTGAGCCAACCTGGCCACCAAATTATTATTTCGAATGGGAAACATATATTACAAACATGGCACATTTTAGTGAAAGTATGTTAGAGTGACGAGACATCCTTGATGGCAGGAAAACGCTCCCATAGGTCATTTGTTCGAGCTGCAATTGGGACTCATCTTTACGTTTGAAAATAAAAGTAAACGGCGAGGTTTACGGCACAAATGGAGCTCTGTCACCTTCTGCGTCACGCGACGTACATACGTAGTAACCTTCAGGACAACCTGATCTCACAGAATGGGTTAGGGTTAGACGTGAAATGAACACGGCCCCTAACTCAAAATCTGTGGCAGTTTCACGGAATCGTAAAACATTTCATGATGGGCCCACGGAAGAATTCTGTGAAATGAACACGGTCCCTTAAGTTCAATCAATCAATCAATCAATCAATCAAAATGTATTTATATAGCTCTTTACAGCGCCAGGAGGTATCCAAAGTGCTTTACATCAGGAGCCAAGTACATACAATAAAAAAAGAGTGGGGCATATAACACGATACATTCAGAAAAGGTTGCAAAGAAACAGGAGAGTGAAATTGTCACACCACTACTATGTATTAAAAGCCAGCCTAAACAAATAGGTTTTTAGTTTAGACCTAAAAAGAGCCACATCTTTAATCGTCCAAATATCAGGGGTAACTTGTTCCAGAGTTTCGGGGCAGCAACAGCAACTCCCTTAAGTTAAGGAGAAGGGGACGGACATCTGGCTGAAATGAGGGACATCCGGAGGAATTTCCGTCTGCAACAGAGCTATACCGGAAGTGGAGCGTCTTGGGTATAGACTACCGTAATATATGATTTTACAGTTGTTTTTTATAGTGACATACTACTATACTTTCACATTTTAGTGAAAGTATGTCAGAGTGAAGAACTACATCAGAATCAGATTTATTGGCCAAGTATACTTACATACACAAGGAATTTGACTTTGGTAGGTGTTAAAGTGCCCATATTATGAAAAAATCACTTTTTCTGGGATTTGGGGAGTTATTTTGTGTCTCTGGTGCTTCCACACACATACAAACTTTGATAAAACCATCCATGGTGTTTAGAGTGAGATACGGTTTCTGAATGTGTCCTGCCTTCAGTCTCTGGGTGAGCTGGTCAAAATCTGCACGGCTTTCTACGTCACTAGCCGAAACGAGGGGGCTAGGGGGCTAACCGTTAGCATGCTAGCTCGTTCTCAATGGCAAAACACTGCTACAACACACACTAGTTCACCCTAATCTACAAAAGAACTACTTCCATGTTCCTGTTCTGCAGGTATTCCACACAAAGTTGGAAGTGCGCCCTCGTTTAGAAGAAGTCTCCCGGCTAATCTTGCCTTGTACTACTGAAGTTGGAGAAACAGCTAGCTAGCTCATGTAGTCCTTACCTAGCTACTGATCATGTGGTCTTACCTAGCTACTGAGCATGTGATCTTACCTAGCTACTGATCATGTGATCTTACCTAGCTACTGAGCATGTGATCTTACCTAGCTACTGAGCATGTGATCTTACCTAGCTACTGAGCATGTGCGACTGCCAACAAAGATGTTACAGCAGTGAGAGGTCTCACTCTGTAGCTAAAACAGAGACCTGAACACAGGGTGAAAAGAGGAGCTGCAGCAATGTGCAGTACAACAAAAATATGGTGAAAATTAAACCATGTAAACCTATTCTGATACAACCTCAAAATACAATTATGAACCTGAAAATGAGCATAATATGAGCACTTTAACTCTATACATTCAACAAATAGACATGTAGTAGTAGCATACTGTACAATAGAGACAACAATATACATATAGGCACATATCAAAATATACAAAAATACAAATATACAAATAAGACATACTATCAAGACAAGTACACATGGAGCGGGATGTAAAGTGCAAAAAGTAATGTTGAGTAGTGAGAGTGTGGTCTAGACCTGCTCTATCTGTAAAGTGTCCTGAGATAACTCTCGTTATGATTTGATACTATAAATAAAATTGAATTGGAGATACGGAGAAAATGACGAGTCATGAAATCTGACAAATTGCAGACGGAGAGTTTCAAGGACTTAACTGTTTAGGAAGAAAAAACACAGAACAGGGAAGGAGGGGAGGAGACCGAGAGGGAGATTAGTGCCGTTTCAGGAGCTCAGAAGGGCCTTACTCCCCTCCTCCCCCCCGACCCCTCTCCTCGCTGCGTCTGGCTATTTATGGAAGAAGTCCTCGAGGACCCAACGCTGCTCCGAGGTGTCTGAGTTCATGGCATCACAACTGCAGCCTGTCGCTACAGTAGGAGACACACAAGCATCAACTCACACCTGTTCAGTCACAAGTCAATCAATCAAACTTTATTTATAGAGCACTTTTCATTAGAGATGCACCGATTACAACTTTCTAGGCCGATTCCGATTTTAGCCGATTCTGATTTAATTTTTCTAACCACTTTACAGCACACACACACATATTTATTTTCTATCTTTTCTTTAATAGAACATGTGTTGAACAGATAATGGATCACTATAAAATAGAACTATATAAATTACTCCTGGTGTGGGACATTCACACACATCTAAAGAGCAATGTTAGAACCATTTCCTTCTTTTCACATCAATATCAACTAAAGAAATGTGATTTAGGTTTTTGGTGTCGTCCCTCCACGCCCTACTTTCTCCTTGCAGGTGTTGCATATTGTAAACTTGTTATCTTCTGCACACACGCTGAAGAATTCCCAAACAGCTGACATGTTGCAGGTTAATTCACCAGGTTCCTACATGTGGAGAATAGCGCCGACACACGGTGGAGAAGTTGAGAGAAAGGAACTAGAGAGCGTGCCGTGGCGTCCGTGCTGTGGCGTCCGTGCTGTGGCGTCCGTGTGTGTGTGCGTCCTTGAGAACTGTAACTGGTATAACTTATGTTGTCATTTAATTGGAGCGTTGACCAGCAAATCACCATATGTCAGACTGACCTGGTGGTTGCCGGTCATGGCCGGGCACGTGAAAACCGGCCAATTCTGGTCACCGGTCGGTCTATCGGTGCATCTCTATTTTTCATACATGTAAAATGTAGCACAAAGTACTTTACAGTTAAAAGCAATTGACTCCTCCACACCCCCGTCACATAAATGCATCCCCAGACACCATCTCATACACTAACGTGTGACTGAGCACGGAAAAAATAAATAAAAATAAAATGACTTTGGTAGAAGCTAAAGTCACCTTTTAGAATATCACTTGACTAAATGTCTTAAAGCCTAACTCTCTCCAAAATGCAACCTAGGGTCTTTTTGTGAATGTACCCGAGTCAAACTTTAATTTAAAAGCATATTTAAGACGGAATCGCCACTTTTAAGATTTTTGGGTAAGGTTTTTGGGTCAAATGGTCTTTTGAATGGGAGAGCTAGGGACACTTTGATGCTAGCCTCAAAATATCTATTTTTAAACCACTAAGAAGGCTCGACACAACATGAGACTTTGCTCCAAGTATCAGCAGGAGCTCTACACCTTAACTCCACCGGTGACCAAGATATACTATAACCAGGAGCTCTACACCTTAACTCCACCGGTGACCAAGATATACTATAACCAGGAGCTCTACACCTTAACTCCACCGGTGACCAAGATATACTATAACCAGGAGCTCTACACCTTAACTCCACCGGTGACCAAGATATACTATAACCAGGAGCTCTACACCTTAACTCCACCGGTGACCAAGATATACTATAACCAGGAGCTCTACACCTTAACTCCACCGGTGACCAAGATATACTATAACCAGGAGCTCTAGACCTTAACGAAAGCATTGACAACATTGGTTGTGTACCCAGAGTTTAATAAAAAGAAAGGTTTTAACAACTCACATTAGCTGTTGTTGTTTACGCTATCCACCATTTTCCCAGTCCAAAATAGGCGATCTCTGAATGTAGGAGGAAATGTCATTCTTATATGAGGCTCCTTTTTCAACTACAAGGTCAATACTGTGTTTCACTAACGACAAAACAACGAATTATCCGTGCATTTATATGGAACTAAGCTTTAGGAGCTTTCCATCTTTACTCTCCTCCCTCGATTATTTCTGACTGGCTCGATAGACGGAGACCGGAAGAACAACAGCTGACGTTGTTAAAACCTCTCTTTAACTACTCTTTCTGTTACTAAAGCGGGCGCTGTAATTTCGTACGATATTCATCAGAATGCGTTGGGAAACTTCATCTGAAGTTCTTCTTTAAAATGTAACTTAGGCCTACATGAACTCACACTTGAATTTTCACGTTCTTTTGTCACTTCAACTGCTTTCGCCTGTTACATGTCAACGTGACGCTTAACACTGACAACTACTTTCAGATCTTAAACTTCAACTGAACGCCTACCGTACACTAGAAGGCCCTGAACAGACTCTGAAAAGACTAACACCATCTCACATCTAACATTACCCAGACTGTAAGAACATGATGAATGCTGGCTGCTCAGTTTATATTTATATATATATATATATAATTTCAGAATTTGATGGCTGATGAGACCTAGTTCTGGGGTTTTTGTAACACCGTTCATGTTCAGCATAAGAAGTTCATCAGACCTGTTTCAACATACCTGTGACTTTAAACAGGTGGGGTAATTAAGTCCCCGTACGGACCGAAATACGGAGGTGGACTGGTAGCTGGAGAGGTGCCAGTTCACCTCCTGGGCACTGCCAAGGAGCAAGGCACCGAACCGCTCAGGGTGCCTGTTCAGCAGTCGCAGCCAACTCACTCTGACATCTCTCCATTAGTGCATGTAAAGGACTGTGTGTGTGTGTGTGTGTGTGTGTGTGTGTGTGTGTATTTCAGGCCTGTGTGTAATATGTAATAACAACAGCGTGTAAATTGTAATTTCCCCATTGGGGATCAATAAAGAGTATAAATTATAATTATGAAATTATTATTATTAATTAAATGAATTCATTATAAATTAATTGTGTTTGATGCGGCCACGTATCTTACAGATAGGGAGATAGGGGAGAGGGGGTCTGAGGTCTCAGAGGGTTGAAGACTGTCATAATATGTAAAGACTGGGGATCTTGCAGGGTCACACTTTGCACGACTACAACTAGATTTGTTTGATAAATGTTAACTAGCGTTAGCTGGTAACTTTAAGGGGAAGTCAGCAGATGTTCTGTTCTGCCGTACAGGCAGATGAATGTCTCCAGTCCCTGGAGGTCTGTGTTTATCTCCCGCTGGATGACTCGCTTCAAAAGGATGAAAATCTTCGAAGACAGAATAATAATCTGAGTCTGTCAGCGGCAAAACGAGCACTTTTGTGAGCGTAAACACAAGCTGGACAGTCGTCCTATTAACTTACATCGCAGCTTGTTTCTCTGCTGCTGACTGCAGCGATGTCTCTTAATACTGGACCAGAGTCAGAGACTGTTGTTGGGCGAGACCCTGAACCCCGAGTTTAGTTTAGTTTAGTTTATTAAGGATCCCCATTAGCTGACGCCTTGACGACCAGCTAGTCTTCCTGGGGTCCAACACTACATTTAGTCAAACAATATTAAAACATTTCATAACATATACAGAAAAGAAGTAAAAAATAAATAAATAAAATACATGCAACAATATCTGCCAACAAAACTAAGTAACAAAAAGCAAAAAAATACAAATTAAATTAAATGAAAACAATAACAAACCAAGCAAATAGAGAAATATCTTGAAAACAAAGTTATATATTACAATATATCACACGGCTAACATTAAGGTTGCTTACGTTGACAAAGACACACAATCAGAAACCTCATAATAAGTCATTTAAATGAAGGTAAGATTTGACTTTCTTTTTAAAATGGTCCTTTCCTTTAGGGATTTTATTCCACAAAGAACTTGCTCTGTAAATAAAAGTTTTTTTCAAGTTATTGGATTTTGGTAAAGGTGACATCATCTGCCCCGTACTGGCTCCTCTTGGTAAATAAGTGAGGTTCCCCCGATGCTGCTCCATCGAAGTGTAAATGTGTGTGAGTGTGTATCTGATGAGCAGGTGGCAGCTTGTACGGCAGCCTCGGCCACAGTGTCTGAGTGTGTGTGAATGGTTCCCGTACTATGGAAAGCACTTTAAGTAGTCGTTAAGACTAGAAAAGTGCTATAAAAAACATTTACTTAGGGCTCCTACACACTGGCTGCGTGGCGTGTCCATTTTTATTTGGGCTCCCATGGTAACAGGTTAGAGCGTGCACACTGTCTGCGTGACACGCACGTTTTAGAAAACGCATGCCTGCTAGAAATAGAACCGACGCCTATTTTTCACGACACGCCAGCGTGTTGGAAGCATTTCCAGACAACATAGAATATGAAAAGATGTTTATATGTCATTTAGACACAAATACATTTAATAAATGACATGTTGATGTTTGAAAGGCTCAAGGTGTTGACATCAATGCAGATATAAATAATTATTGATTTTCTAATATTGCACCTGTCAATCCAGAAGGAAATATTCTGGAGCCTATGTTGCCGTCAATACTGCCGACGTTGTCTCTGCTGTAATCAGATCAGAATATATTTATGTTTATGTTTATGAGAAACATCCATGTGTCCAGACAAGACTAGCAGCAGCAGCACCGCGTCAGACACCTTTCTGGTGAAAGACATAGAAAACGCCACGCAGCCAGTGTGCAGGAGGCCTTAGACACAAAAACATAGGAAAATAGGGACCAGGTTGAAAAAAAAAAAAAAAAAAAAAAAAAAAAGTGACCCTTTAAAGGCCGTTACACCCCGACCAGACGGCCGTCACACACCGACCAGACGGCCGTCACACACCGGCCGTCACACACCCACCAGACGGCCGTTACACCCCGACCAGACGGCCGTCACACACCCACCAGACGGCCGTTACACACCGACCAGACGGCCGACCGTCGGCAGTAAAGCCAGTGTGACTGATCAGTCTCCCCGAGTTGGTCCAAAAAGTTCCTCAGAACACCGAAGAGACCAGACGTAATACGTCTCCATAACAGCAGGCGGCGCTAATCTGGATTGTCGCCCAAAAATGAAAACCAGCAGCTGATTGGACGAACGCGTTACCTGGGTCTGGCTGCTGCTTCCGGATTTTAGATTTTTCAACCGACCATAATGGCGGCTCATTCAGAATACGATCTCATATTGTACTAAAATAGTTCACTGAAACGTGTTTCTGAAAACATTTGAAGAGAGAAATAGGCCGTGCAGTTGCTGAATCTGTCTTCATTTCAGATCAACAAAGGTCAGTTTAAAAGATTTTCATCAGATTTTGAGAGACTCTAGTCACGCTCATCCCGCTCCCCGTTTCCTGGTGAGTCCCGTCTGTCCTGTCTCCGACTGTCCTGTCTCCGACTGTCCTGTCTCCGACTGCCCTGTCTCTGACTGCCCTGTCTCTGCCCTGTCTCTGACTGCCCTGTCTCCGACTGCCCTGTCTCTGACTGCCCTGTCTCTGCCCTGTCTCTGACTGTCCTGTCTCTGACTGTCCTGTCTCTGACTGTCCTGTCTCCGACTGTCCTGTCTCTGTCTGCCCTGTCTCTGTCTGTCCTGTCTCCGACTGTCCTGTCTCTGTCTGCCCTGTCTCTGTCTGCCCTGTCTCCGACTGTCCTGTCTCCGACTGCCCTGTCTCTGACTGTCCTGTCTCTGACTGAACATGTCAGGTCGGCCAAAATAAACGCCGACGGCTCCTCCAACGGACGACGGCACGAACACACCGACCAGACTCGAGTCACCGACCTCACCAGACTGTCAGATGGCTGATTATCGGCTCGGTGTGTAGCTGCCTTTAGACGGACTGGGACTGAGTTTTATGACGACTTTACACCAAACGATGGAGACGACGAGAGCTCCCCGAC
Source organism: Sander lucioperca (assembly GCF_008315115.2). Lineage (NCBI taxonomy): Eukaryota > Metazoa > Chordata > Actinopteri > Perciformes > Percidae > Sander > Sander lucioperca. The sequence goes on along the minus strand of NC_050193.1, from coordinate 404,748 downwards.
TCTAGCAAGACTCTCAGGATTTCATTCAGATATTGGACATTAATCTGAGACCGTGGAACCTCTCGAAAAGTCGTTTGGTGGAAGGTCGGTCCACACTTACAGCCTAATGTCTACGATGCTTTCACATCATCTGACATTTTAACGGCACTGATCTGTCACTCTCTAACTTTCACCTCTCACTCTTCATACGTTTGAAGACCTTTCAGATCTCAGGTCTTCTCCGTTCAACAAAAGATGAAATTCAACTAAACTTCGGCTCTAATAACTCCCACTGTTCATACACAATTTACTGCAACTGACATTGTATGGAGAGAAAGACGTCTCATAAGTTTATTAATGCCCCATGAGGTGTCTGTTGTTAGGAATTAATGGATGACAGAGGATGTTGCCCTGCAGAAGTAACTAAAACTTTTAGCAATTTATTTAACTGCTAATTCAACTTCTTTCGGTGTTTGCTCTTTATCTGCCACCTTGACTATTTCAACTATTTTAAATGCTTTTTCTTGCAGCAGCGTGAACATTTTCTTCAGACAAATGATCCTTCTCTAGTCAGAGCCAGCTGACGATGTGACAAGTCTGCTGTTCGTGAGTCTTGGCCCTGACCAGTGGTGTAGTCTACGTGATATGCAGGTATACGCAGTATATCCACTAAGAAAGCTCCAGAACTTCCAGTTACCCACTTAAAAATGCCCAATGACCCACAACAACAAACTTTGCATTATATTTTTAATATATTTTCAATTGTCATCTGTGTTTTTCATCTTCACATCGGCTAAATAAAGGGATTTCCACTGTAAATTGGTGCATTAAAGTGTCAGAGTGCAGGAAATGAAGATGTTGATGCTCAAAATTTCCTTGGGGGAGGACACCCAGACCCCCCACTACGATATGCTGCATATACACACATACATATATATATACATACACACATACACACACACAGTACAAAATCTAAATGATTGGAAACAGTTTCTTGACTGAACGTTGACCCTTCTGTGATTATCCTTCCTTTATTATTAGTCTAAATTATTCATCATTTCTGTTTTTTTTTATATCCAGGATTAGGTCAAATTTCCTATAAATAAGGTTTTTTATTGACCATGAATTCCAAAAATAAGTGTAAAACTGGTAATAAGTTGGTGCATAGTGTTCATACATGGCGGTGAAAGGAAGTGGAAAACGTACAGACAGACGTGTATACAGACACAGACAAAAAGGGGCCAAAAACATTGAAAAAAAACGTCAAAAGGGTCAAAGAAAAGACACAAAAACGTCTGAAAAAGTGTTGATTTTCAGTTCTGACCGGGGAGGACGAGAAGAGCACGGTCCAGTGGAAGAGCCCAGCAGACTACACCACCGGGCCTGACTCAGAGGCTGGGACGGGCTCATGACATCTTCGGCTCAGAAGGTGCTAACAGTAATCTGCTGCTGGTTAACAAACCTCTGGCCAAGGCTTTAAGTACGTCGTAAAGTTGGCTCTGTTTATAGCCTCTTCAAAGTCAGGAATGTTGATTTTTCTCAGTGTTTTTGTTTCCGCACGTCTGGGGAAAGGTCTTCGGCATGAATTCCTCCTGAAATAGGCATATCCGTAAAAAATCCCAATTTATTTTTGCATAATATAGTGACTCGCGAGGAAGAGACTGAAATAGATGTATTGGAGGAGAAAGAGGAGACTTTTACAGACGTGAATTCATTGAGTTATAATGTGTCCCAAACACAGCTGACCGACGGTAAACCCGGCTCTCTCTGGGGAACGCTGCACATGCTTCTCCGTGTTCGTAATGGGATAGTATTTGTGACGACAGACTGTGTGTTTTTGTAACACGCAGGTGTGTTTGCGTGTCTGCAGGGCGCTGATGGTCACCACAAGCATGAGTGCATTCTGGGAGTGTGTGCTGCAGTCTGGCGAGAGGAACTTTTCATTGAGTCTCTGTTATGTGACCATGTTTGGTAAAGCTCTTGAGGCACGGACTCTGACCAAACCCCATAGATCTCTCACACACACACACACACACACACACACACACAGACACACACAATCAGACTTACCATGGCTCAGACCTTTCCTCCATATCTCTCTTTCCACACCGCTCCTTCACATCCTCTCGTTTCAACCTTTATAGCTGGAAAAGAAAATGTGTGTGTGTGTGTGTGTGTATATATATATATATATATATATATATATATATATATATATATATATATATATATATATATAGAGATTTTTATATATATATATATATATATATATATATATATATATATATAGAGATTTATATATATATATATATATATATATATATATATATATATATATATATATATAATTCAATTCAATTCAATTTTATTTATAGTATCAAATCATAACAAGAGTTATCTCGAGACACTTTACAGATAGAGTAGGTCTAGACCAAACTCTGTACTTTACGAAGCCCCAACTATTACAGTGGTTGCCTCAAGAGCAAGCATTAGCAGTAGCTATTGCGACAGTGGCGAGGAAAAACTCCCTTTTTTTTGTTAGGAAGAAACCTGGGACAGACCCAGACTCTTGGTAGGCGGTGTCTGACGGCACCAGTTGGGGGAGTGGTGAATGGTGGCAATAATAGTCATAATAAAGATAGTGAAACAGTGATCACAATGGTAGTCATAGTAGTTCATGTCATAGTAGGGCACAGCAGGGCGTTACGGGGTGTAGTGTGGCACAGCAGCCTGGGTGGACGCGGTTGGACGCGGCAGGACGCAGTCGGACACTGCGGGGAAACGCAGAGCGTAGCAGGGTGTAGTAAGTCCATAGCGTCAGCTGCACCCAGGACCCCGGTGTAGGTGCCACCCAATTCCAAGGCGATGTTCTGGGTGAAGAAGAAGCAAAGGGACTCCGGGGAGAAAACTCCCCAGAGATAGGTTAGTAACAGGCATTTCTGGGACTAAGATGCACACAAAAGGAGACAAGTGAAAAGAGAGAAGAGGGAGCGGCTCATTGTGTCCTTGGAAGGAGCTTCCCACAGCAGTCTAGAGTTATAATAGTATAACTAAGAGAGGCAGGCTAAAGAGAGGGGCCCTGGACCGGGCTCGTACTCTCCCCTGCCGGAACGGGCTTGTACTTCCTGCCTCCCTCTACTCTACTCTACTATGCTGCAACTCCTCACTCCCTAACTATAAGCTTTATCAAAGATGATGGTTTTCAGTTTATTCTTAAATGTGGCGACGGTGTCAGCCCCCCGAACCCAAGTTGGGAGCTGGTTCCACAGGAGAGGAGCCTGGTAGCTGAAGGCTCTGGCTCCCATTCTACTTTTAGAGACTCTAGGAACCACAAGTAGCTCTGAGTTCTGGGAGCGCAGTGCTCTAGTGGGACAATAAGGTACTAAGAGCTCTTCTATGTATGATGGTGCTTGACCATTTAGTGCTTTGTAGGTCAGGAGAAGGATTTTAAATTCAATCCTGGATTTTACAGGAAGCCAATGCAGAGAAGCTAATACAGGAGAAATGTGATCTCTTTTGTTAGTTCTTGTCAGAACACGTGCTGCAGCATTCTGGATCAGCTGGAGGGTCTTGAGGGACTTATTTGAGCAGCCTGATAGTAAAGAATTACAGTAGTCCAGCCGGGAAGTAACGAATGCATGGACTAGTTTTTCAGCATCGTTTTGAGACAGGATGTTCCTGATTTTGGCAATGTTACGAAGATGGAAAAAGGCTGTTCTTGAGGTTTGTTTTAAGTGGGCGTTAAAGGATAGATCCTGGTCAAAAATGACTCCTAGATTTCTGACAGTAGTGCTGGAGGCCAGGGCAATACCATCTAGGGTAGCTATATATTTAGATAATGAAGTTCGGTGGTGCTTGGGTCCCAGCACAATAACTTCCGTTTTGTTTGAGTTCAACATCAGAAAATTGTGGGTCATCCAGGATTTTATATCTTTAATGCACGCTTGAAGTTTAGCTAACTGACCGCTTTCGTCTGGCTTGATTGACAGATATAATTGGGTGTCGTCTGCGTAACAGTGAAAGTTAATTGAGTGTTTCCTAATAATATTGCCTAGAGGAAGCATATATAAAGAGAATAGAATTGGTCCAAGCACTGAGCCTTGAGGAACGCCATGGCTAACTTTAGCGTATTTGGATGGTTTATCGTTAATATTAACAAATTGGGATCGCTCAGAAAAATAGGACTTAAACCAGCTTAGTGCGATTCCTTTAATGCCAACTAAATGTTCCAGTCTCTGTAAGAGGATGGTATGGTCAATAGTGTCGAATGCAGCACTAAGATCTAATAAGACAAGTACGGAGACAAGTCCTTTGTCAGCAGCAGTTAGAAGGTAGTTAGTGATTTTCACCAGTGCCGTCTCTGTGCTATGATGCATTCTAAATCCTGACTGAAAGTCTTCAAATAGACTATTTCTATGCAGAAAGTCACACAATTGATTAGCGACTACCTTCTCAAGGATTTTGGAGAGAAACGGGAGGTTAGATATAGGTCTATAGTTGGCTAAGACCTCAGGGTCGAGGGTGGGTTTTTTCAGAATAGGTTTTATCACAGCTACTTTAAAAGACTGCGGTACGTGACCCGTTAATAAGGACATATTGATCGTATCTAGTAATGTGGTGTTGACCACAGGTAGTGCTTCTTTAAGTAGCTTCGTTGGAATGGGGTCTAAGAGACAGGTAGTTGGCTTAGCTGAAGAGACCCTTAACATTAATTGTTGGAGGTCTAAAGGATAAAAGCCGTCTAAATAAGTATCAGGTCTTATCGTTCTCTCTAGCCCTCCTGCGCCCAATGGTGAGTCGTTGGAAGCTGTGGGCAGAAGGTGATGAATTTTTTCTCTAATTGTTATAATTTTATCATTAAAAAAGGTCATGAAGTCATCACTGCTCAGAGCTATAGGAATAGATGGCTCAATAGAGCTGTGACTATCTGTCAGCCTGGCTACAGTGCTGAAAAGAAACCTTGGGTTGTTCTTATTTTCTTCTATTAGTGTTGAGTAATAGTCTGATCTGGCATTTCTGAGGGCCCTCCTATAATTTTTTAGACTATCTTGCCAATCCACACGAGATTCTTCCAGTTTGGTGGAACGCCATTTACTTTCAAGTTTTCGTGAGATTTGTTTTAATTTGCGAGTTTGGGAGTTATACCAAGGTGCTAGTTTCCTTTCCTTCATCATCTTCTTTTTGAGAGGAGCAACCGAGTCTAAAGTAGTCCGTAGGCAGGCCGTAGCAGCGTCTACAAAGTTATCAAGTTGGGAGGGACTAGAGTTAACGTAACAGTCCTCTGTTATATTAAGGCATGACATTGAGTTAAGTGCTGTTGGAATAGCTTCCTTAAATTTAGCTATAGCACTGTCAGATAAGCATCTAGTGTAGAAACTTTTATTTAATTTCGTATAGTCTGGTAGTAGGAATTCGAAAGTTATTAAAAAATGGTCTGATAATAAAGGATTCTGCGGAAATACTATTAAATCGTCAATTTTGATGCCATATTCTAGCACAAGGTCGAGGGTGTGGTTAAAACAGTGCGTGGCCTTATGCACCCTCTGACTGAAACCAATAGAATCTAGCAGTGAATTGAAAGCAGTACTAAGGCTATTGCTCTCAATGTCCACATGGATATTAAAATCACCTACAATAAGTACTTTGTCTGATTGAAGGACTACGCATGATAAAAACTCTGAGAATTCAGATAAAAACTCAGAATATGGACCTGGTGCTCGGTAAACAACAACGAATATAATTGGCTGTACTGTTTTCCATGTTGGGTGTTGAAGATTAAGAACAAGGCTTTCAAACGAGTTATAATTTAGTTTAGGTTTAGGATTAATTAACAGGCTCGAGTCAAATATGGCTGCAACTCCCCCTCCTCGGCCTGAGCCTCGTGGAATTTGGGTATTATTATGACTGGGAGGAGTGGCTTCGTTTAAACTAACATATTCGTCATGGCCCAGCCAGGTTTCGGTGAGGCAGAATAAATCAATGTGGTTATCTGATATCAATTCGTTTACCAATAATGCTTTCGATGACAGAGATCTAATATTTAATAGCCCACATTTGATTTTCCTATTCTGTTCTGTCGTTGCAGTGGTTGTTTTAATTCCAATTAGGTTGTTTAGTATAGCACCTCTTTTATTAGTGTTTGGTTTAAACGGTCTCAGTCGGGGGACAGACACGGTGGTTATGGGATTATGAATGGGTGATTGCTCTGAAGGGAGCACAGAGGGGCGTGTAGCGCTGTATCTCTGATTATTGACTTTGGGAGAGTGTGTCTGGTCAGTGTGCTTGTGGGAGTGTTTACGGGATGTAAACAGTCAATCAGAGGTCTGGGTATGCAGGGCGTGGTGCAAATTTCCACGTAGCATCTGGCTTCCGCGTGTATTGGGATGAATCCCATCCCTGCTGAACAGGGAGCCACGTTCCCAAAACAGATTGAAGTTGTCAATAAAACCTATCCTGTGAATACTGCATGTGAGCTGGAGCCAGGTGTTAAGGGAGAGTAGTCTGCTAAAGAGGCCTGATCCGCGACCTAGAGATGGAAGTGGGCCCGAAATAAAAACCGACTTCCCAGTGCTTTTTAAAGCCTCAATGAGAGTGGTAAAGTCTCGCCTTGTGCGCTCACACTCCTGAATCCGAGTGGACATGTCGTTATGTCCACAATGGACCACGATGCGTTTGATAGAGGTCGGAAATGAGGGTATCAGGTCCATAACTTTAGCCAGGATGTCTGCAACTTTGGCTCCGGGAAAACAGTGTGTGACAGCATTATGAAACCGTAGGTCTCTAGTGATGGAGTCCCCAATAATTACTGTGGTTAGGGGGAAGAGCGGACGAGGAGTGGGGGGGTGTGGGTAGCCGGTGACGGGAGCAAAACAGTCAGTGTCGGTTTCAGATGGGCAGGGAAAAGAAGAGGAAGAATGCTTACCGTTCGGTTGTGGAGATTGTTTTTGAGGAACGTTGTCATTTGGCTGATCCAGGCAGTGTAGGCCACCGGACCGTCTGACTACCGCATCCCTCAGAAGCTTTCGCCGCGCGGTAGCAATCGTCTTCCGTGACGACGGCTGGTCAGTCTGCTTTGAAGCGGGGCGAGCCCGGTGAGCCGCACTGGCCACCACCGGCTCCGACTCCGACAAAGCATTGAAGCGGTTGGAGAGGCTGAGGGCAGGAGGCGATGGAGCCCTACCCGAGGCTCTCTTTCGGCCGCAAACCACCTCAGTCCAGGGTGGCTTGATAACCGGTGTCGAGCAGGACGATGGGCGTGGGCAGGCAGCTGGGTCCCATGGCGCGGTATCCTGGAAGGCCGCCGAGAGAGATGAGATCCGGAGCGACTGATTATGAGCCACGTCCAAGCAGGCGGTTAACAAAGCATCTTTGGTTTTTAAGTCCTCGGAAAGCCGACGAACATCTTCCCTGAGGTCAGCAATTTCTTTGTTTGTATTATTGAACAACGAGGAAATCCTGAGGGGGAGTGGGGACTCGCCAGGTGTAGAGGTAGCCATGAAGCTAGCGTTAGTTTAGCCGGTAGGCCTAGTCTTGATAAATAAATTAGCGTGAGGCTAATACTTACTTACACGTAAAAATGTGTCTTTGGTTTTAAAAACACTTTATTAGTATAATAAAAACTAGGCGATAGAGCCGACTGTTAGGTAGGAGGTTGAAGGCAGCTGCCGGCTGCCTCGTCCCCGCCGACTGCTGTCGCTTGTGGATGACGTTCGCTTGTGGATGACGTGCAGCAGCTCGTCGACAGACGATATATATATATATATATATATATACGATATATATATATATAGATTTATATCGTTATTCTACAGTAGAGAACTGGGTCAACATTTAAAAGGTTAACTTGTTTTCTACGTTTTGATCGTCTTTTCTAAAATTTTTGTGTTTTTCTGCACTTTTGACATTTTTTGTCACTTTATTTCAAATGTATAAAATAAATAAAAAAAAGACCAAAAAGTTCTATTTTGGTCTCATCTGACCACATGACTTTCTCCCATGACTCCTCTGGATCATCCAAATGGTCATTGGTGAACTTAAGACGGGCCTTGACATGTGCTGGTTTAAGCAGGGGAACCTTCCGTGCCACGAATGATTTCAAACCATGACGTCTTAGTGTATTACCAACAGTAACCTTGGAAACGGTGGTCCCAGCTCTTTTCAGGTCATTGACCAGCTCCTCCCGTGTAGTTCTGGGCTGATTTCTCACCTTTCTTAGGATCATTGAGACCCCACGAGGTGAGATCTTGCATGGAGCCCCAGTCCGAGGGAGACTGACAGTCATGTTTAGCTTCTTCCATTTTCTAATGATTGCTCCAACAGTGGACCTTTTTTCACCAAGCTGCTTGGCAATTTCCCCGTAGCCCTTTCCAGCCTTGTGGAGGTGTACAATTTAGTCTCTAGTGTCTTTGGACAGCTCTTTGGTCTTGGCCATGTTAGTAGTTGGATTCTTACTGATTGTATGGGGTGGACAGGTGTCTTTATGCAGCTAACGACCTCAAACAGGTGCATCTAATTTAGGATAATAAATGGAGTGGAGGTGGACATTTTAAAGGCAGACTAACAGGTCTTTGAGGGTCAGAATTCTAGCTGATAGACAGGTGTTCAAATACTTATTTGCAGCTGTATCATACAAATAAGTAGTTAAAAAATCATATATTGTGATTTCTGGATTTTTTTTTTTAGATTATGTCTCTCACAGTGGACATGCACCTACGATGACAATTTCAGACCCTCCATGATTTCTAAGTGGGAGAACTTGCAAAATAGCAGGGTGTTCAAATACTTATTTTCCTCACTGTACGTCTTCAAGCTCAGTTGGAGGCTGCTCAGTAACGCTCAGCCATCACCGGGAAAGAGACTTCACTGGTCTCCGTCCAGAGACACGGGACCTGCTGGTCCATTATATATACTGACTATGTTAACAACCTGTAAAGTCAAAATGAAAGAGCCAAGCGACCATTTTCTCTCGTCTTCAACTTTATTGAAGAGCAACACTTTCAAGTAAGTCTCAGCTTTCAGCACTACGATTACAGATCATTAGTGGTGGTCGATAGTAGACGATGACAATCAGTCACACGCCAACGCTGCGCCCAGCGTCGGCCGCTTCACATTAAAATCTCCAGAAAACAAACATGTTGCATTAAGAGACAAAATAAAAACAGAGAAAAAAGGAACAACACAAGACACACTGGCGAGTCATTCAAAAGAAAAAATACAAGTTATTAGAGCCGTTACACACCAACCAGACGGCCGACCGTCGGCAGTAAAGCCAGTCGGACTGATCAGTCGGGTCCCGTGCGCGAAACGTAATACGTCTCCATAACAGCAGGCGGCGCTAATCTGGATTGTTTCCCAGAAAATGAAAACCGGCAGCTGATTGGACGAACGCGTCACGTGGGTCTGGTTTCTCTGGAAATTCACAGCCAGACTGTCATGGCGGCTCGTTCAGAATACGATCTCATATTGGACTAAAATAGTTCACCGAAACGTGTTTCTGAAAACATTTGAAGAGAGAAATAGGCCGTGCAGTTGCTGAATCTGTCTTAATTTCAGATCAACAAAGGTCAGTTTAAAAGATTTTACTCAGATTTTGAGAGACTCATCCGCTCGCCGACTGCCCTGTCTCTGTCTGCCCTGTCTCTGTCTGCCCTGTCTCCGACTGCCCTGTCTCCGACTGAGCATGTCAGGTCGGCCAAAATGAAGGCCGACAGCTCCTCCGACGGCACGGGACACACCGAACAGACTCGAGTCACCGACCTCGCCAGACTGTCAGACGGCCGACTATCGGCTGGTGTGTCAGCTCTTAGTTTTCAGTTTGTTTGCAATTTTTTCCAGTCATCATTCTTAAATCATTATACAAATGGTACATCCTCAAGACACTTAAATTCAATCCGTCTGATTTCACCTAGGATCAAACTTGACATCATGTACTTTAAGAACAGAAATGGGGGCAAAATTAAAAGTAGCCGAATGTACCGCGTGTTACCGTCGAGCAGACCGGCAGTCAAACCGGAGTTTACTGTTTGAGGAGACTTCTACGTTGTTGATTTCTAAGCTGCGTTTTGAGACTAAAACGATCTCCGTCCACACGAGTTTCAGCTCCAGTAGCAGAACTAATCTCCGTCTGACATCACATGTCACATGACCGTTCACACACACTGGGCATGTGCGTGTCGGTGTAAACAGGAAGCAGAGTGTCTGATGTTACTCTGTGGTCTAAACTCCTGGATGTAGAAGTTAAAAATACAGAAACTACTTTGGAGAAAGAACATCAACGGTGAGAAGTAAGAGCTGGATTATTATGTTGGAGAGAGGACAGACAGACAGTCAGACCTGTAACTGAAAGGTCTGTAATCTACCTAACTGACCAGACTGACTGACTGCGTCCTCGTCTCCAAATGTCTCCGTTTGTGTCGTCCAGACTACAAAACAACCTCGGAGTTTTCAGACCACAACGAGGGCAGCAGAGTCTCCAAATGTTAAAGTTTTAGGGGCTCGGAGACGCTGCAGTAGTGCAGACGCCGCAGTAGTGCAGACGCTGGAGAGTAAACGTAGCTAAAGATATTAGTTTAAAATCAAAACGTAGTAGTGTAGATGTTGTCTTAATCGTACCAGATCGTGATGCAGCTCTGTCAGAAAGAAGAGGCATCCTGTCATCCAATGGAAACACGAAATAGGACCAAAACAGAGGCTCAACTAGCACAGCGTGCGTCTGGTTTCAATACTTTGATCACAGATATATACACACACACAGTGTATATACTTTTCTATTTAAATAAATCCATTATATGATGTAATGAATGTTGGCCTCCCCAAATAAACAAAGGCAATGTGGTTGTTCTAACCTGATACAATAGCAGCCTTCATTCAAATCCATCCATCGTTAATTCATTAATTCACTTTGAGATACAGCGTAAATATCTCAAAATATATTCTGTAGAAAACCCCTGACGAATACAAAAATTCTCCAAGGTACACGCTGTGATTCTTACGTGTGTTTGTTGCAAATGGTGAAGAAAAGGAAGCACGTGACAAGTTCCCAAGTTCAGGAGAAAACACGGTCATCTCTTATTTAATCAGACATACATCTCGTTATTAAAGCCTTAGTGCGCGACTATTTCATACCAATACACGTCCGTTACGTTGAATCCGTTGCCAAATGAGTTGATGCAAAGATAATTAATCCTATCAGCTCCACACAACTCTCTCTGTGTTTCTCAGTATGGCAACATTTACATAATGGCTTAACTGTCCGTCCACGCCGCCGCCGACTTGAGCTGTAAAGAAGCTCTGGCCGCCCGGTCGAGGACGCTGGTCAGAAAGTCCGGGGAAGCTGTTTGAGGCTTTGGCCGCTCTGACGTAGCAGCATTCTATGTTCATCATGGAAAAAGATCAAGCAGCCACTGCACGGCCAATACACTGACACTAGAAACCTTTTATAAATGACATATATAATGACAGAATGTGTATTGGTTGTTGGTCGCAGCGGTGTCTGTTAGCAGTTAGCTCGCTCGTTAGCCGCTGAACCGCAGCAGCGTGCAGGCAGAGCGAGCAGCCGCCAGCTGTTGATCCGTGCAGGACTTCACCGTGAGCGGACTGTTTAGAGACCATGTGACCGGCAGGTAACGTTAACTGGTCCCTATACGCAAATATCATAAATGATAGGGAACCCAGCAACGGCCATGATGAGCTTCTCCTCCTTTTTCTCTGAACTAATGTTTTGTAGGAACCAAAGTTTACATCGTATGTTTCTCTGGAATCGGCCAGCGTGAAGGACGTCTATATTCTGATTGGTTGCCGCTGAACCGCGTCATAGCTCATTACCATAAAGTTGACCTACTTTCAACTTTCTGATTGACGCTCTGGTCGCTCAAAACGCCCAAAACGTGACGCCGACAGATTTGCCGCTCCTTGCAGCTGAGAGAAGCAGCTTCCATTGAAAATGAATGACTTCCTGTATCTTTAGATAGAACAGTAATGAACAGGGTCGCTGACTTTCCGTGGTTGAGTGTTAGCGTTAGCTAACGTTAGCGACCCAGTGTTTCTACCAAAGGTAACGGTAAGGTCTCTCTGACGAGCTAGTAATCCGACAGCGTTGTTGTCATGAAAGACTACTGCACACTGCAGCTTTAAATATGTGGAACAAATGGAGTATTTCGTCCTCAACTTGGGATCTTGGCACATGCTACATTTTCTTCACATTTTGGAACAAGCCTGTTGGATTTTGGGTAAAGCACTCAATGGAGAATCTCCGTTGTTGAAGCGCAATCCTCCTGTCTCAACTCGTTGTGTAGTTTGTTCGTGAACCAAACTCAGACAGACACGCTCCCACAGCGTACTCCAATCAATACGTTTGAACCATATTACAGTTTTATTCAACAGATATTCAAAGTACAGCTGCAAAGATCGATTAGTTTTCAACTATTACATTAATCGCCAAATACTATATAATCTAAAGATAATCTATTAAATCGGTTGGAGTAATTTTTTATGAAAATAAAAGCAAAAATTCTCTGATGCCAGCTCCTTAAATATGAATATGTCCTAGAGTCTTCTCTCCTCTGGGACAGGACACTGAATATCTTTGAGTTGTGGACAAAACAAGACATTTGAGGACGTCATCTTGTTTTGGGAAACTCTGATCCACATTTTTAGACCAAACAAGTCATCTATAAATGGAGAAATTAATCGACAGATTAATCGACGATGAAAATAATCGTCGTTAGTTGCAGCCCGAGTTCACAGCTTGGAGTTCAGGAGGTTCCCGTCAACGTTCAGTTTATCTTTAAGCGCTAATGTCAAAAAATACATAGTTTGCATTCGTCCCGGACACTGTGAGCTCATCTTAATGCCACTAAATCACTCGTTACAATATTCACAGAGAGACGTAATCCCTGCAGTCGGGAGAGCACAAAAATCAACACAAAACAGGCTCCCCGACAGGGACCAGTTTCAGATTATAATACTTGGCCGGATTAATCATTGTGCAGGCAGATTATAAAATTATATACAGAGTATACATATGGAATACAGAGGAGATATTACATCAAAATAGCATGCAAATCCAAACCTGGCTGCATTACTTCCAGCGTTTGTGTGAAGGCACAAGATGCTGTAGCCCAGGGCTGTCAAACTCAACTTCACTAATATAAAGGGCCAGACACGGACTTTATTTTCATGCTTTCATTTCGAAAAAAGTCAAATATCTGTGACTGTATTATTCCATGTCTCATATAGTCTTCTCACTTACAGTTTGGGCGACATAAAGCCCCAAAAAAGGCAGCAAATAGTTCTTTAGAAATCTTAGAATTTAGCAAATCAAGCAAAACAAAGATACCATTTTAAAAGTCGACTCACAGCAAGCTGCTTCCCAGCTTTCACTTGGAAAACTCTTCTTCTGGGGGAATTTCTGGGGGTCTCAAAGTTGCCAAATCTACCAAATTCTGCTCTAAGTGTGGTGTAGTTGCTGTTTGAAAAACTACATTTTGTTTTGGTGCACAACTAGGCGGGCCAACATTTATGGTGAACCTAAATTGATATGCGGGCCGGACACACGTGCTGTAGCCCGTCCTCTGTGGCGACAGACAGAGATACACAACATACCGCCTCCTTATCGCCATCGCGACATCATAACCACATCACGAACAAACTCAGAGGTTTTAGTGTTAGTTGAGAGAAAATATCAGCAGGAAACTGCACATATACATATATATATATTTTTTTTTTAGTGCTGCCTTTTAAATCCACTTGAGTGTTTAATTTGTTCAGTAAAGGAACGTAGGGAATGATTTCCTTTCATTAGTTTTAAATGCAACAAGCCATTTGTTGTATTTTAGCAGAATACTGAAAGCAGCAGAACTGAGAAAACTTTAACATCAGTTTATTTATTGCACGTAATATCGTTATCGTGGTATTAAGCAACATTATCGCGTATTTTGGTCTTACTGTGCAGCCCTACTGTGTCCACGGGATCACGTTCTCAGACTTTTCTAGTTATCCAACCGGAGATACTGAGACTGAAGGCCCGACACAAGGTCATCAGGAAACACCGACTATCAACACACACGACCAGCTGACCAATCACAGCCACACAGGACCAGCTGACCAATCACAGCCACATAGGACCAGTCGACCAATCACAGCCACACACGACCAGCTGACCAATCACAGCCACACAGGACCAGCTGACCAATCACAGCCACACAGGACCAGTCGACCAATCACAGCCACATAGGACCAGCCGACCAATCACAGCCACACACGACCAGCTGACCAATCACAGCCACATAGGACCAGTCGACCAATCACAGCCACACACGACCAGCTGACCAATCACAGCCACATAGGACCAGTCGACCAATCACAGCCACACACGACCAGCTGACCAATCACAGCCACACAGGACCAGCTGACCAATCACAGCCACACAGGACCAGCTGACCAATCACAGCCACATAGGACCAGTCGACCAATCACAGTCTCACAGGACCAGTCGACCAATCACAGTCACACAGGACCAGTCGACCAATCACAGTCACACACGACCAGCTGACCAATCACAGTCCTTGTGGTCCGTGTCGCCTCGATTCGACGCAGAAGCATAAAACAGCCTTAATGTCAGAGATAAACAGAAACTTCTTATTTCATCATGTTTTCCGACTAGTTTTTCCCCGACTTGCTCTCTTTTATTTACGTCATCTTGTCTGCGTTACATTTTTACGGAAATCTGATTAAAATGGAGTTCTGCTGTAATGATTTTAATCCATCGAG
>NC_050193.1:377500-385000 GCF_008315115.2 Sander lucioperca | reverse complement strand
ACCGCTATCACCCAGCAGGCTAACACTGAGTCTGCAGAGGCTGGGGCCTGAGTGAGACAAAGAGCCGTGTCTTTGTCTCGTGTCGGGTCCGGACCTGAGGACCGCTTAGCCCGGTCCACTAGCCAACTACTAGGGGCTAAGATTTGGGGGATTGGAGGGAGACTGAGGCTACAGCGACAGAGAGAGGCTGCAAGATTCCTGGAAGTCCAGCCTCCCTTGCTGCGCATGTCTGTGTCTACATATCCGTTTGCTCTACTTGTCTTGTTTTTACTAGTCTGTGTGGTTGTTGACTTGCTTCCCGTCCAACGGAGACTCCTTCTCCGCAGCTTCCTTCACCTTCCGTGCCCCTCCCCTCCCGGTCAGGACCTTGTAGCAGCCGCGGGCAATTTTATACATCCAGATAACGTTCAAGATATCCAGGGCGATGCAGGAGCTGATCCAGGCCACCTGGGCGCCCAAGCCTAGCCGCGCAAAGTCCTCAGTGCCGAAGGTGGCGAAAACACTGCCCCAGTACGACGGCATGACCGCAGTGCGCACCAGGAAGAACACCACCGCCATGGCGACGCCGTTTATCACCACCAACCGGTGCGAGCGTGGGTACTTTAACGCCTCGAAGAACCACCTGCAGGGAGAAGGGGAAGATCTGTCAGCCATTTGGTAAAACAGACGGTGATATAAAGGCCAGGCCAGACACTCTGAACACCCACACAGGTTGAAAATTGGAATTTATCAGGTCACAAATGTCTTATTTTATTTGTTCGAGACCATGTAAAATTTTAACATAAATGTTGCCATTTGATGCATTGTACCAGAGTTAGCCTTAGGCTGATTTACTGTATTTATCTGCAGTCCCCAGGCAACAATTTTATTTATTTTATTTTATTTAACCAGGATTAGGTTAAAAAAAAAAAAAACAGAATTAGCCAAAAGGCCGTTTTTCATCTGTAGTCCCCTGCCTTCGATGTTGAAAAAGGCTTTTTAAAATACAAAGAAACACAAAACACAAGCACAACAAGACTTAGCATAAAGCGTCAGAGACAGAAAATAACAAAACAAAGTACAACACACAACTTAGCATAAAGCAAGACACAACAGAAAAACAGAAAGATATACAACAAGGCAACACAACAAGAGGGTATAAAGTGAAAGAAATATAAATTAGAACAGACACAGCCATTAAGACCAATACAAGCAGTATTAAACTAGGGGGAAACAATAAGTAAAATTCATATATGTTGACTCAAACTAACAGAATAATATATAGTGTTAGTGCTGACATGTATATGTATGGACCATCCAGTGTTTAGCTGCGTAGTAAAAGACGTATATGTCTTTAACTGTCTGATGTGGTTCGGGATTCTTCTTCAAGTTTTCAAAAAACTATTCAGCCTTTTTGTCACTTTTTTCAAAGTCTGTCTTCCTTCTTTCTATTGGCTGTTTTTGTTTTCTAATTTTTTGAATCTATTTTCCACCTGTTCTTGCCTTACTTCCTTCTTTCTACCGACTTTTTACGTTTCTTTTTTTGTTGCCTTTTCTCATCAGTATTTCATTTTTGTTTTGTTTATTTATTTGATAGGGACAATGCTCATTGATCAACAGACAAATTACTCTCTGTAAACAAGCCACAGTTAGCCACAAAGTGCTAGTTTCTACCTGTTGTCTCTAGCCAGGTCTTAACAGGCACCCTAAAATACAAAAGTCAATACAAATACACTATAAATTTAAGAAATACAGTAGCAATGTAATAAATACAGCAGGAATTTTAAAACAATATGAATATACCCTCAAACAGACAATACATTGCTCACCTCATCTAACCTTCAACATAATTACAATATAAAGTACAGTATAAAAAAATAAAATAAAAGCAAAATATGGTCATGGGCTTAAGTGTGTGGTGTATGGTTGCAATTGTAATTGTCCCTAATCCAAGATTTAGGATGTTTTTTTAAAAGAGGAGAGACTATTACACTCCCTTAACTCATTGGGCAGACTATTCCAAAAAGTTGTGGCTCTGATAGAAAAAGCTGTGCTTCCAATCCTACTTTTTCTAAATTGAAGTATGCAGTCCCCTCTGATGGTTGCTGTGGTTACTCTATTGACCTGATCTTTCTGTTTCATAAACTGGTACAACGGTGGTGGAGCAAGCCCTCGGAGTACCTTAAAAACAAGACAGGCATCAGCAAAGTTTCTGAAGTTTTCAAAGCTAAACATATTGTATTTTTTAATTATGTGACAATGATGATAGCTATTACTCTTACGGTCCAATGTCTTTAATGCCTGTTTATAAAGTGACTCCAATGGTTGCAATGTTGTTTTAATGTTTTTCAGTTATATGGCTGTTGTTTGGTCAATCTATCGCTGGTCAGGGGGTACATTATTGAAAAAAGTTTGAGAACCCCTGCTTTAGGGGGAACACTGGCATGAATCCTGGGATATGTTGACGAATGGAGGGATTATTCACTCACCTTTGGTTCACAAACGGCGTGGACAACTCTGAAATGAGGCGGAAGTTGGCAAAGTAAGGAAGCACACCTCGTGTCTGCAAAGACCCAACAACACAGACAGACAACATGACACAAAAACATTTAAGATATGGGAATGATCCAGAGTCTCTAAATGGCTATATCTACGTTTATACACTCTGGGTCTTGAAGAGCGAGAGACTCACCAGCACATATCCGTATGCATACAGCGCCGCCAAGTGGTGACAGACAAAAAAGCTGTCCCCCATAGTGCTCCAGTTACATGCTAGCAGCACCAGGTCTAGACAGAGGACAGGGACAGGTTGGTCAGAGAGCTGGGACATTTATACGTCTGCTGGACTGAGACGAGGATTACAGAACTGCTTTAAAAAAGGCAAAGAGCAGCAGCCAAGAACAAGAAAGGTTACATGTGAAAGAGAACATTAGTAGAAGACATGTATGTGGTCATAACCTTTCATTTCTAAAAACAGCGTACAGGCTCGACTAAATCCTCTCATATTGTTGCATTTGACATTATTTTCCTCCTTTTTTTAACAGGGTAACCCCACGATTCTTCGTACTGCTGTTACACATCTGATTTAGTTAAGTTATAACCCCCCCCCCTCTCTATCTGAGAGATGTTTACAAGCAGCCGTTTATTGTTTGTTTCATAAATTATTTGTGTAGTCTTAAATTCTACCGTAATAATAATAATAATAATAATAATAATAATGTATATTTTATTAAGCGTGTCAGCTGCGTGGCGTGAGCGTGTCGGCTGCGCGTGTCGGCTGCTGATTTGGGCTCCCATGGTAACAGGTTAGAGCGTGCACACTGTCCGTATGTCTTTTCTAAAATAGGCATACACTTCTTTTTTAAAGTAAGTGCTGTAGTACAACTAGCAGGAGACAAGTTATAATTGAGGTAAGTTTGGAGACACTACCTTATTTAATCATTACATTAATACATATTGTTGCATCTCTTTTGGGTGTTGTAGTTTGTAGACGGTCCCTAAGCACTCGTCTTGCCGTCTCAACACCAGAACTAAACAGAGCTGAATTAACACGACTTTGATGCATTTCTGTCACATCTCCTGCAGTCAGATTCCCTGTGTTCACTCAGAAGGAATCACTCCACATGGGGAGGCTCTTGTAATGACATCTCCAACATGTTTAGAGGCTAAAAACAGGTTTAAAAGCTGCCCTGTTTCAGCCTCCTGGGTGCTAACTCTAGCAGGAGGATAACACGGTGTAGGCAGCACCGATTATTTTTCATTTTTCTCGCTACTGAAAGCACTCCACATTTAAAAACAGAGCTATGGGTGGAATCAACTGGAAGTCTCCTTTGTTAAGTTGTATAAAATCTAATTTTATTACAACACTCCATGAACTTTATCACTTCTATTGTTCCCTTTGACGTTTGAAGAAAGATTTAGTATTTGGATCAAAGCGTCTGTATATTCGGCATTGATTGGCGTTTCTAACTAATCAAGTAATCAAGTAACTTCAGATTAAAGTCCGCTCCTGTGTGTGTGTGTGTGTGTGTGTGTGTGTGTGTGTGTGTGTGTGTGTGTACAACACACACGTAGCCTGACTGCACTCGTGGACTTTGCTCCAGAGGAAAAGATAGCTCACCGTAGAGGAGGTAACCACAGGTTATGGCTACGTTCAGCTTGACCAGACTGGGGTCACCCCTGCAAAACAGCAAAGAACGCATTATAAATAAAACATTCATAAACCCACAAAGACATAACTCCTCATGAGTCCCATCCCTGACCCGGCCCCCAACAAGCTAAAACGGGATTATGGTTCTGTGGAGGCTCCACGCAGAGCTTTCCCCGTAATAAGTGGCCTGAAGGTTATACTGGTGCATTGGTGGCTTTCAGAGAATAGCAGCATGTGTGTGTGTGGGGAGAGAGTGTGTGTGTGTGTGTGTGTGTGTGTGTGTGTGTGGGGAGAGTGTGTGTGTGTATATGTGTGTGGGGAGAGAGTGTGAGTGTGTGTGTGTGTGTGTGTGTGTGTGTGTGTGTGGGGAGAGTGTGTGTGTGTGTGTGTGTTTGTGGGGAGTGTGTGTGTGTGTGTGTGCGCGCGCGCAGAACATTTATTTATTCACGATACATTATTCATTCACAAAGAAAATTGGTGTCCTTAAAGGTCGGATTTTTCCTCATTTTTTTAATTAATTAAGATCAATTTTTTTTTTTTTATTCCTCTTTTTAGTCAACTTTAGCATAGCTTCATAAAGTCATGCTGAGCACTGTATGTAACAGCTTTTGAATGTTTTCTGATGTTCCTGTAGGTTATGTTTGATTCTTGTTGGTGTAAAGCCTGTTGGAGTCCTGCTGGTTGCTGTAAAGCCTAAACACATAACAGCTGATTGACTGATGTTGCTGAACAAACAGCAATCAGTTAATAACATACATCTGTTCCAAAATAACAATGAAGGTGTCTCTGCTTCAAGAGACATCTGATCCTGGCGTCAGTCACGAGTGTAGTGACACACACACACACACACACACACGGTAAGACACATGCACACAGTCTCACACACACACAGTAACATACACACACACACACAGTAAGACACACGTACACACAGTCTCTCTCACACACACACACACACACAGTAAGACACACGTACACACAGTCTCTCACACACACACAGTATGACACACGTACACACAGTCTCTCTCACACACACACACACACACACACACACACAGTATGACACACGTACACACACACACACACACACACACACACACACACACACACACACACACAGTAAGACACACACACACAGTCACACACACACACACAGTAAGACGCGCGCACACACACACACACACACAGTAAGACACACACACACACACACACACTGTAAGACACACACACACACACACACACACACACACACACACACACACACACACACACACACACACACACACACACACACACACACACACACACACACAGACACACACACAGCTCAGGTTACCCCACCATATGACCCCGACACTAATCCCATCCTGCAGAGATCTGATGGTGTTCAGCACAGCGTCTGCTGGACGTCTGCTGGCGGCCGACTGTGACCGAGAGCGTACGAGGCGAGTGTACGACGGGGCTGTGCTCGACGACCGTCTGACACCATCTCATATGTCACATCGCTAGTGAAGCATTCCCTTTCTTTCTCTCTGATTACATATCTAATCCAGAGGTCCCACTGGATGACTCTGCAAAGTGTGAAAATGGCACGGCAGACATTTACCTTGTGTTGACTTCGGGTCACACTGACCCGTTTTTAATTTTTGTTTAATATCAGAAAACATGGGACGTAGAAATAAGCGCTGAAAATGTGTAGAAGAAACATTTTAGAATTTCTAACGTTGGAAAAAGCAAAAACAAGCTGAAAAAAGGCTTCAAAAAGAGATTTTTTAGAGATGCACCGATAGAGCGGCCGGTGACCAGAATTGGCCGGTTTTCACGTGCTCGGCCATGACCGGCAGGTCAGTCTGACATATGGTGATGTCATGCTGGTCAACGCTCCAATTAACTGACAACATAAGTTATACCAGTTACAGTTCTCAAGGACGCACACACACACACGGACGCTACGGCACGGACGCCACAGCACGGACGCCACGGCACGGACGCCACAGCACGGACGCCACGGCACGGACGCCACAGCACGGACGCCACGGCACGGACGCCACGGCACGGACGCCACAGCACGCTCTCTAGTTCCTTTCTCTCAACTTCCCCGCCGTGTGTCGGCGCTATTCTCCACATGTAGGAACCTGGTGAATTAACCTGCAACATGTCAGCTGTTTGGGAATTCTTCAGCGTGTGTGCAGAAGATAACAAGTTTACAATATGCAACACCTGCAAGGAGAAAGTAGGGCGTGGAGGGACGACACCAAAAACCTAAATCACATTTCTTTAGTTGATATTGATGTGAAAAGAAGGAAATGGTTCTAACATTGCTCTTTAGATGTGTGTGAATGTCCCACACCAGGAGTAATTTATATAGTTCTATTTTATAGTGATCCATTATCTGTTCAACACATGTTCTATTAAAGAAAAGATAGAAAATAAATATGTGTGAGCTGTAAAGTGGTTAGAAAAATGAAATCAGAATCGGCTAAAATCGGTATCAGCTGGTCTAACTCAAAGAAAATCAGAAATCAGAATCAGCCTAGAAAGATGTAATCGGTGCATCTCTAGTTTTCTTCAAGGTTGACAACACAAGGGTTAAAAAAATGAAATGCACAGCTAAGAAGTGTGCTCTGTCATGTGGGGGTCTCAGCAGCAGGCCCAGTGCTGGATACGCTATTACAGACCATAATATGCTTCTGTTCAGGTTAACGTGACACAACACCGTCATGCTTAAACGGGTTTCATGCTTCCTGCGGTCAGCGCGGTGTGTCCGGCGATATGACGCAGCTGTGGCCTCGGCGCCTATTTATCTTGCAGGGTGGTAGGGGATATTTTTTTTTTTTATTTGAATTATTTAATTTTTTTAGGATTTGACAGACAACATAATCCAAAAGGATAACATGTTAAAGTGTGAACACTTATTTACAACATGGTCCTTGGTGTCAGAACATTTAACACAAATCATCCAAAAGCAATCTAAAATCAGAGAATCATAAATCACCTGATGTCTAAGCCCCTCTGGTATTTACAATTTTGAGGTAAAGCAGCAGATTATTCCACAATGAATGAATATAATAGGGGAAGACTCATGAATATTCATTAAGGAACTCATCCCTGATTGGCTCGCCCTGACATTCTTACCCTAACCATAACCAATCCCTCTCCTCTTGCCTAAACCTAACCAACCCAACCAGAGCAGGCAGCGAGTACTAGCCAATCAGGGATGAGTTCCCTAATGAATATTCATGAGTCTTCCCCTACCATCCTGCAAAAAATAAAATTATGGCCTGGGCGGCTGTGCACGGTAGGGATGACTCGTTGCTGTCTGCAACACCTGAAAACTGTTAGCACGTTACAACTTCAGGAAGCTATTTTTA
>NC_050193.1:355000-370000 GCF_008315115.2 Sander lucioperca | reverse complement strand
CAGGGGGCGGCCTCTAGCTCACCCCCATCTCTCTCCGCCTTTCCTGTCTATCCACTGTCACCATCTCATACCTGCAAACTCAGAAGAGCTGAAAAAGGTGAAGCATCATTCGTCCCCCTCAAATCTGTGTTGTTTTTCAGACAGCGGCAGCTGGTGGAATCCTCTCCAGTGAAATACAGACACACTTTTACACCGTTTAGCTGTCAGCATTTTAACCGTGTTTACTCCAGCTGCTAGCTAACGGTGGGCTAACGTTAGCTGCTGTCACTAGGGTTGGGTATGGTTTGGTTTTTTCCCGATACCGGTGCTAAAGCGGTACTTTTAAAACGGTGCCTAAACGGAGCCTGAACCGATACTTTTTAAGAAAGTTAAAGAAAAAGAAGAAGAAAAAAAGAAGGGTACTAAACAACAGTCGGCGACATTTAAGAACAACTTGTTTATAACTACGGACATATGGTCAAAATTAAATGATTTAATAGTAATGTAATAACTATAACTTATAATAAACAATAACTTATTTCACCAGTAAATTGCTGTTGAATGACAAAAACAACCACCAGATGGGAAAAGGGTATTTTACAATAACTTTGAATGCACCGCGAGGCTGTAGGCTACCAGTTTCAGTGAACGCACCGTCTGTGTTTCTCTGACGTCGTCATCTGCTGCTGCAGAGCAGACTGTTGAAATACAGTCAGACTTTACACTGTTTAACGTTAGCTGTCAGCATTTAACCTGTTTAATCCAGCTGATAGCTAAAGCTAGGCTAACGTTAGCTGCTGTTGAGTGGAGTGGAAAGTCAGGCACCCAAATAAGGCACCCAAATTTTCCTTCTTATTCGGTCTCGTTACTACCGTTTAGGTCGGAACCGGTGCCCTAATGGCACCGCGTTTCGGTACCCAACCCTAGCTGTCAGGTGTAGTGTTACCGTAACTAGCGTCCCGTGCGGCGATGTTTCAGTTCCCTCTAACGTCCGTTTTCGGAGCATCAGAGAGAAGCGCAGACATTTAAGTGGCACCTAAATAAGGCACCGAAATCCGCATTGCTATTCGGTCCGGTAGAGAACGGTCGTTAAGGCATTTTTTTACTAAAATAGTTCACTGAAACGTGTTTCTGAAAACATTTGAAGAGAGAAATAGGCCGTGCAGTTGCTGAATCTGTCTTCATTTCAGATCAACAAAGGTCAGTTTAAAAGATTTTCATCAGATTTTGAGAGACTCTAGTCACGCTCATCCCGCTCCCCGTTTCGGGGTGAGTCCCGACTGTCCTGTCTCTGACTGAACATGTCAGGTCGGCCAAAATGAAGACTGACGGCTCCTCTGACGGCCGACAGCACGGGACACACCGAACAGACTCGAGTCACGGACCTCTCCAGACGGTCAGACGGCCGACTATCGGCTCGGTGTGTAACTGCTTTTAGGTGCAGGGTTAGTTTTGGGGTCCTCCCTCAAGAAACTTTTCCTGTACCAGAGTATTCTAACAGTGGGGTGAAGGATCTGAATACTTGTTGTACTGCTGCTTATCTGTGAGTGCCAGTAGACAGCCAGAGAGACGACAGAAGGCAGAAGACGAGATAACAAAGAGCCAGTGAGAGATGTTATTCAACTACAAGTCACTGCCCGGTGAACTTCACCCCGGGAGCTTTCTGTGTGTGTGTGTGTGTGTGTGTGTGTATGTATGTGTGTGTATATATATATGTATATATATATATATATATATATATATATATATATATATATATATATATATATATATATATATATATATATATATATATATATATATATATATATATATATATATATATATATATATGTGGAATGATGATGAGTTGGCCAGAGGAACATCTGGAGCCAGCTCAGCAAAAACCAAGCCAAGTCTCTGTAAACGTGCACTTCCCCAAAGCTGAAGAATGAAATCGGTTTCATGTCTGTGGTTGGCTACAATCCCAACGAGACTCGAGCCAATCACACGAAAGCTGACTGGCTGCAAAATAAGTTGTATAATCTAAGTAGCATGTTGGTCATAATACAGCGAATTACAGTCCCTCCAGAACAATGTGATTATGTGATCTCATAACTCAATGCATAATCAGCCAAAGTCCACATATTTATTTCGGGGGCCGCATTTTTTCAAATACGCCGCACTTTCGCCGCATAAATTGCCGATTTCTGTGTAAAATATGCGGGGCTTGAATGATTTCATAATCCCCGCATTTTCGTTGCAAAAAAGTCCCATATATCTTAGCAGAAAGTTGAAAAATGTTGCGTTTACTTCACACAGGAGCAGCCGTTTTCCCCTGTTGCCATGGGAACATTATGAAGTGACGTAATCACGCGACGTGAACATCATCGAAAAGCTGCAAACCCCGCGATGAAGCCACGATGAAGCCGCAGTTTTAAAAAGTTCCCGCAATTTCTTCGCATAAAATTGCATAAATATCCCGCATATTCCATCACATTTTTTAAGAAAACGTGCCGCATAATCAAGGATTTTAGCCCAAAACTACTAAGGCTAAAATCCTTGATGATGCGTCACGTTTTCTTAAAAAATGTGATGGAATATGCAGGATATTTATGCAATTTTATGCGATGAAATTGCGGGAACATTTTTCAACTTTCTGTTAAGATATGTGTGACTTTTTTGCAGCGAAAATGCGGGGATTATGAAATCATGCAAGCCCCGCATATTTTGAGCAGAAATCAGCCATTTATGCGGTGAAAGTGCGCCATATTTGAAAAAATGCGGCCCACACACACACACATAAGCACACACACACACACAAGCGCACACACACACACAAGCGCACACACAAGCACACACACGCACACACACACAAGCACACACACACACACACACACACACACACACACACACACACACACACACACACACACACACACACACACACACACACACACACACACACACACACACACACACACACACACACACACACACACACAATTTATGCAGCGAAAGTGCGGCGTATTTGAAAAAATGCGGTCCCCGAAATAAATATGCAGACTTTGGCTGATTATGCGTTGAATTATGAGATCACATGATCACGGTTTTTTGGAGGGACTGGTTTTAGTTAAAATTGTGGCCGATACTGATAACCGATATTAATATTGCTGTTATGGCCAATACCAATATTTACCGATGTCGATATCTCTGTTTAGAAAACAAATTCTTATGATAATCAAATAAAGAACTATTTTCCAAAATGCTTTTTTTTTTTACTTTTGTGATTTATTTTCCGAAATGACTGATATTGGGCACCTTTACCTGTGTGCAAAATATGACTGTCATCAGATTTTCAGAAGAAAAAATGAATATTTATATAATTATATATAATCTGACATCGAACTGATACCGATGTGTTAAAAAAATGACCATATCGACCAATATTATATCGGCGGCCGATATATCGTGCACCACTAACTGGATTATGCAGCATGAAAACATGTTTTGTGCTGGTCAGGGAGCACTTGGAGATTATGCAGCTGTGTTCAGTACTCAACAGTCGACTCGGCTCTCTTTGGAAATGCTTTCTGCCTCCCCTCCTTGCACTTAAGTCATGGTTATATAACCCACACACTGAAACACTGAGCTGGCCGTTACGCAACAGAACGCCACTCTGAGTGGCCGGCCTTTGACTCGCTGTTGGACTGTCCCCGGGTCAATACACCCTGTACTCTGGAGGACAGGAAGGCTAATGTAAACTATAGCTGTATACGTGAAGATACAGGCTTATCTGCAGAGGTGGGGCCTAACTGAGAACATCTAATCAAGTACTGCACTGCAGTCCACATGTTGAGGTACTTGTACTTTACTGGAGTCTTTTCTTTTCATGCTACTTTCTACTTCTACTCCGCTACATTTCAGAGAGAAAAATTGTACTTTTTACTCCACTACATTCATCTGTTACAGCTTTAGTTACTAGGTACTTTAGTTACTCCACTACAGTCATCTGTTCCAGCTTTAGTTACTAGTTACTTTAGTTACTAGTTACTTTAGTTACTCCGCTACATTCATCTGTTACAGCTTTAGTTACTAGTTACTTTACACATTAAGATTCCACACACACACACGTACGTTGTGTGTGCGTGTCTGTGTCTCTGTGTGTGTCTGTCAGTGTGCATGTGCGTGTGCGTGTGTGTGCGCGCGTGTGTGTGTGTGTGTGTGTGTGTGTGTGTGTGTCTGTGTGTGTTTTAATACTTTAACTACATTCTCCTGATGATACCTACACACTTTCACTGAAGTAATATTTTCACTGCAGGACTTTTCCTGTACCAGAGTATTCTACCAGAGTATTTCTGGTGAAGGATCTGAATACTTGTTGTACTGCTGCTTATCTGTGAGTGCCAGCAGACAGCCAGAGAGACGACAGAAGGCAGAAGCGAGATAACAAAGAGCCAGTGAGAGATGTTATGCAACTACAAGTCACTGCCCGGTGAACTTCACCCCGGGAGCTTTCTGCTGGGAAGCTCAAACTTCTCAGAGCTCCGCTGGCCGCTCACATCCCAGATGGAGCTGGGTGGAATGATGAGGAGGAGGAGTTGGCCAGAGAAACACCAGGAGCCAGCTCACCAACAACACCAAAAACACCAAAAACCCACAGCAGTTAGCTCAACACAGGTCACTTCTGTCAGGTTGTCTTAACAATGTTACATAACAGAACTATTCTGGGGAGGTCCAGCACGTCTAACACGCCTATCAAGAGCATTTTAATCCTTTTATACAAGCGCGTGTGTGTGTGCGCGCGCTTGTGTGTGTGCTTGTTTGTGTGTGTGCATGTGTGTGCATGTGTGTGTGCGTGCGCTTGTGTGTGTGTGTGTGTGTGTACTTGTGTGTGTGTGCGTGCGTGCGTGCGTGCGAGTGTATGTGCTTATCTGCGTGTGTGTGCTTATGTGCGCGTGTGTGTGTGTGTGTGTGTGTGTGTGTGTGTGTGTGTGTGTGTGTGAGAGTGTATGTGTGTGTGTGTGTGTGTGTGTGCTTATGTGCGTGTGTGTGTGTGTGTGTGTGTATGTGTGTGCTTATGTGCGTGCGTGCGTGTGTGTGTGTGTGTGTGTGCTTATGTGCGTGTGTGTGTGTGTGTGTGTGTGAGAGTGTATGTGTGTGTGTGTGTGTGTGTGTGTGCTTATGTGCGTGTGTGCGTGTGTGCGAGTGTATGTGTGTGCTTATGTGTGTGTGTGTGTGCGTGCGCGTGTGTGTGTGTGTGTGTGTGTGTGTGTACTTTCATTCAACTCAATCCAATAATAATTCTATTCAAGTAATTCTGGCGTTCAGCATGAAAAAGGATTAAAAATGTCTAATCAACAAAAGAAATGTTTCGCCCACCGTACACTAGAAGACTCTGAAAAGACTTGCGGTCTAGATCACACGTGTCCAACTCGAGGCCTGCGGGCCAAATCAGGGCCCTTGCAGATTTTGGGTTTATATTATGATTATGGGACACTCACCTGGAGTTCCACTCGGTGAGCTTGGTGGCGGGCAGCGCCTTGTAGGCCGGCGTGATGATGTAGGAGAGCCGCGGGCTGGCCACTGAGAAGAGAAGCTGGAAACCCACGAAGCTGCCAGCGACCACGGTCCACTCTCTCGTCTCCATCACTCACCTAAACACAACAGAGGGGCAGACGGGAAGGGAGGGGCGGGGTGTGGTACACACAGACAGGTTCAACCGATGAGCGTCCGTCATCCTGGGCAGCGAGCGCCAGAGGAGGAAGTGAGGTGGCAGCGAGCGCCAGAGGAGGAAGTGAGGTGGCAGCGAGCGCCAGAGGAGGAAGTGAGGTGGCAGCGAGCGCCAGAGGAGGAAGTGACAGGGTGAGAGGGTGAGGAGGCACCCTGTGTGGTTCATCCAGTCCACACAGAAACAGAAGAAAGGGAAAGAGACAGAAGGGAGACCAAGATATAAGCCAAAGACATGGGCGCCTAATGCAAGTGACATGACAGGTTTAGACACGCAGGGCAGTTCATAGAGGGGAATATAGAAGGAGGAGAAAAAGGCACAAAAGAGAGACTTAAGTTAAGAATGACGGAAGAAAAGAAATGCAGAAAAAAGTGATTGTGTGTAGTGAATACAGTGTGAAGCACAGCGCTTACATTGGGAATAAAAGCCCTCCATTTATATGCATATTTAACTTAATACGTACTTAACCGTCCTGGTGTACTCGGGTCCCTTTTCTAAGTTCTCTATATCAGAAATGTGGGTTTCTTTCAACATAATTGCCCAAAAATAACACTGATGGTTCAACGCAGCGCTCTTCGCAATCAAAATGTTTAAAAAAACGTCAAAGAATGTCGACTGAAATGACATAAAAGCGCCAAAAACATTGAAAAAAAAAAAAAGACTAAAAAGGCGCAGAAAGCCAAGAAAAAAAAAAAATTGAAAGAAGCGTCAAACAACAAGGCACTAACAATGTTTTAAAAAGAGACCAAAACGTACAAAAATGTTGAAAAAAAAAAGCATAAAAAAAGTGAAAAAAGTGTAGATTTTCAGTTTTGACCCGAGAGGACAACACGACAGTTAAAGGCCTTTTTATGCTTCTGCGTAGCATCAGCAGCGTACCCCTGCAGACCGCTCTGAGTCTACGTCGTAGGCTGACGTCACCTCTCCAAATATTAAATACACATCGCGGTGACGCACGCCGCTTGGCCGCGGCTTGGTAGCGTTACATCCCCCCCCCCGCCGACTCATTTCCTGGTTCTCCTTCTGCATCAACAACATGAAGTCAAGGAGAGGGTTAACTTCTCCTGCTCCAGATCTCCCTTCGTGGTCAGAAAGAACAGGGGAGACACACACACACACACACACAGGTTTGTGGCACTATCTTTGTGGGGACCCGTCATTGCCATAATGCATTCCCTAGCCCAGAGGTGCCCAAATTCTTTCATATGAAGAGCCAAAATATATCTGGATGGGCCACGGGCCAAAAATAAATGTCGATGTTGAAGAATATCATAATTCTTGCCATTCTCCAGAGATAAAACGTACGCATGTAATTTAAATGGCAAGTTCACCAGCACGGTGCATTACATTGCCGTTGAACTCAGATTACGTACTTTTTAACTGCACAAAATGTACGTTTCATAGTCATTACTTTTAAAATAAGAGGAGAATAAGCATGAGCATGTCAAATACATGGCGGGCCAAAACAAAGAGAGCTCTGGCCAAACTTGGCCCAAATTGGGCGGCTTTGCCCTAGCCCCTTACCCTAACCTTAACCATCACCACTAAATGCCTAACCTTAACCCTTACCCTCACCCTAACCATAACCTAATTCTAACCCTAATCCTAAAACCAAGTCTTAACCCTCAAACAGACCTTTAAAGTTGTGGGGTCCAGCATTTTGGCCCCACAAGGCTGTCGGGACCCCAGAAGTCTCTCTCTCTCTCTCTCTCTACCATAAGGATGACAAAAGAAAAAAGTGATTGTGTGTTGTGAATAACGTGCGAAGCACAGCGCTTACATTGGGAATCAAAGCCCTCCATTTATATGCATATTTCTTGCAGAAGGGGGATTACAGCGAGTTGTTTAGGACACAAAACAAAAGACTGAGCGAGGAAAGAAAAGAGGATTGTCAAGATGGAGTCACAGGTTCAACTCACGAGACAGAGGAAGTATTTCACCACAACAATGCTCTTTATGTTGCCCACATCTGTGTCGAAATCTGACATTTGGTATTTCAGTTTCGTTCCTTATTGCCAACACTCTGATTTATCTGACAGGTTTCGGTATTACAGCAGCGTTGGGAGTATCAGCCCAGAGAAACTAGAGCTGCTACGGTTATTCTCTCCATACATCGATTAGTGGTTTTGGTCTATGAAATATAAATAAACTAGAAATGCACCGATTACAACTTTCTAGGCTGATTCCGATTTCTGATTTTCTTTGAGTTAGACCAGCTGACAGCACACACACATATTTATTTTCTATCTTTTCTTTAATAGAACATGTGTTGAACAGATAATGGATCACTATAAAATAGAACTATATAAATTACTCCTGGTGTGGGACATTCACACACATCTAAAGAGCAATGTTAGAACCATTTCCTTCTTTTCACATCAATATCAACTAAAGAAATGTGATTTAGGTTTTTGGTGTCGTCCCTCCACGCCCTACTTTCTCCTTGCAGGTGTTGCATATTGCAAACTTGTTATCTTCTGCACACACGCTGAAGAATTCCCAAACAGCTGACATGTTGCAGGTTAATTCACCAGGTTCCTACATGTGGAGAATAGCGCCGACACACGGTGGAGAAGTTGAGAGAAAGGCACATGCGTGCGTGCCGTGGCGTCCGTGCTGTGGCGTCCGTGCCGTGGCGTGCGTGCCGTGGCGTCCGTGCTGTGGCGTCCGTGTGTGCGTGCGTCCTTGAGAACTGTAACTGGTATAACTTATGTTGTCAGTTAATTGTAGCGTTGACCAGCATGAAATCACCATATGTCAGACTGACCTGCCGGTCGCCGGTCATGGCCAAGCACGTGAAAACCGGCCAATTCTGGTCACCGGTCGGTCTATCGGTGCATCTCTAAAATAAACTAATAAAACATCTATAAAATGTGGATCAGAGTTCCCCAAAAAGCCCAAGATGACGTCCTCAAATGTCTCGTTTTGTCCCCAACTCAAAGATCTTCAGTTTACTGTCACAGCAACGTGACATCATGACTTCACGTAAACATCCACGCCCACTTTCTAAAGCCAGGTGGCGTGTTATCTGGACGCATTTTCAGCTATCCGCGTGTATGTCTACGCTGTATACAGCGGACGGGTTGGATTTAGGAAACGTGACAAGCGGGACACGACCCCCGGTCTCCTGGGTGAAAGTCCTGTGTTTGACCCATTCACCCCCCCGACCAACCTCCCTACACGGACTTTCAGCCTTTCATTCTACTCGCTACCGTAGTCGCTCTTAATGTCATCTTCTTGGTGATGGCTCAGTGGATATGACACGTGCCTTTGGTGTGGGAGATCTGGGTTTGATTCCCACTGAGATACATCCATAGACAGTATATATAACTGGACCAGCAGGTCCCGTGTCTCTGGACGGAGACCAGTGAAGTCTCTTTCCCGGTGATGGCTGAGCGTTACTGAGCAGCCTCCAACTGAGCTTGAAGACGTAGATGTGACGTGAGCAACCTGTCTGAAAGTTGGAAGTCTTCTGGTAGCTGTGCCAAGAGAAATCTCAATCATTCCCAATCTAGCAGAGACGGAGAGCGTAGGTATATGTAAGGAGATAACATAGACACAGGCTAATTATTGATCACTAAAATGATAGTTAACATTAGTAATTAAACTTAAACAGCTAATGGAAGTCCAAACTGCCTGAGAGCTTCTCCTGTACTATACGGTAATTCCTCTACTATGAGACAGTAAGTCTCGTGGTTATGACCCAATCGTTAGCCTATTTTTATAAAAACGTCTGCTACGGAGCCATAACGTGAGGTACAAGGTAATGGAGCCTTTTATACATTGTTGTGTTTCTTTAGAAATAAACAATGGACAAATAGAGTCTTTAAACTCTTCAGATGTACTACATATGATCTTTGTACCTTCTGGAATTGTGTTTTAATGATACGATGATGACTAAACTAAATAAAAACAGAGAGACCAACAACAACAAGAAGGTCACAATGTCCACATGACAGAGCCGATGCTAGAGTGCATCCTCTTAATGCTTGTTCTTTAGGGACATTACAACATGCTCAGCGTTCAGCTGCTCTGGACTCTGGTCCGAGGAATGAACAGGAATTATGACTAAACCACAGAAATGATGCAAGCCACTTCAAACCAGTTATTGCAGGAAAAGCCGGTGATTAGGATTGTGTACGGTAGAGATTACTACCTGCTAGGGCCGAAACTATACAATCATCGCAATATCAACTGGTGCAATAAACACGCCGTGAAATGTAGAAAAATGCACTTTATAATGTAATGTCATTCTTTTTAGTGCTGCCTTTTATATTCAATACAATGTTTCTCTTAAATAAAAGCATAATCTCTACGTGTCTGGCCCTGGACGTGATTCTCAGTTTCCAGTCTGGCTCTTAGGGAGACAGAGTTTGACGCCCCTGAATAAATAATGATAATAACTTCCTTTCATTTGTTTTAAAAGCAACAAGTAGTTTGTTGTATTTTTAGCAACAGTAGTTTTTTTTTTTTAGCAGAGTAATAAAAGCAGATATCCTAGAAATCTAGACCACGTTAGCCCAGGGTCATCTAGCAACTCCCCGTTAGCTTGCGAGCTGGAAAAACCAAACTCTGGCCGGGCCAATCACATCGTATATCTTTGACAACAAAGATAGAAATCATATCATCATACAGGGATAGTAGTATACAGCTGTTATACATCATATCATCATACAGGGATAGTAGTATACAGCTGTTATACATCATATCATCATACAGAGATAGTAGTATACAGCTGTTATACATCATATCATCATACAGAGATAGTAGTATACAGCTGTTATACATCATATCATACAGGGATAGTAGTATACAGCTGTTATACATCATATCATCATACAGGGATAGTAGTATACAGCTGTTATACATCATATCATCATACAGAGATAGTAGTATACAGCTGTTATACATCATATCATCATACAGAGATAGTAGTATACAGCTGTTATACATCATATCATCATACAGAGATAGTAGTATACAGCTGTTATACATCATATCATACAGGGATAGTAGTATACAGCTGTTATACATCATATCATCTATACAGGGATAGTAGTATACGGTTGTTAAAACATAATAAAATATATGACACACTGGTATTGGATCAGTACTCTGTATCAGCCGATGCGCAAGTTCAGGTATCAGAATCAGTATCGGGACGCAAAGAATGGTATCAGACCATCTCTAGTAGAAACCCAATGTGAAGTCATTCTCTTTGTGAAGCAACCAGAGTAATTTAGCCTCTGGGTAAGCACATGCCACTTCAGGCATGCCGCCTACATTAAGATCTATTTTTACCCTAAAAATGTCCAACGTCATGCATGCATACTGTTCTGTAAAATACGAGCAAACAAAGGACAGGCTGCTGAAGAAAACTAAGCCCCCTCAATTTAAAGACTGCCATGAAGACTACAGCTCAGAGCCACCGGAGACAAACCTCACAACTATTTCCCACCTACGGGTTTTTTTGGGCATTTCTGCCTTAATTAGAGAGGAAAGCTGAGATATGAAAGGAGAGAGAGAGAGAGGAGGGAAGACATGCAGGAAAACGATCCCAGGTTGGACTCCAACCTTGGACCTTCTGCGTCGAGGAACAAGCCTCTGCTTATGTGTGCCCGCTCTACCAACTGAGCTAACCGGCCATGTTGGCCACCGGCCAAGACATCTGCAGAATACACTTCAGAATGGATCAAAATCAAATAGGATGCCTGGCATCTTTCAAAAGCAGGTTTCTCACAAATCACAGCAGCTGTAAGACGTGCAACGACTACTTCATTACGCTTTCCTATGTTTCCTATTTTGATAATCGCAGTTTGAGTCATTTTTAATGAGAATAAAGTAAGTATGGTGGCCGTCATGTTGAATGTAAACAAGAAGCTGCTTGGTTGCTTCTCTATCGTCATCATGTTAAACCAGCCAATAGCGGATATGCCAGTTTGTGATTGGTCCCCGCAGATTTGTAACAGAAGCAGGAGAGATAAACGTACAGGTTTCCAGCCTGAGCTGCAGGGAGGAATCAAACCCCCGGCAGATCGGGCTGGGGTTACCCGGTCTAGCGAGTGTCCTGAGACAGAAACAGGTCTGGAACAAAGTGCATTCTCTCCGCATAAAAATCATCTCAACAAATTACATTTTAATGTCAGAATTTGGGGTCGGCGATATGGACAAAAAAAAATCTCTCGATATTTTTGGCGATTTTGACGATAATGATAATTAGACGATATCCTTTAAAAATCTGTTCCCCCTGCTCTGGTGTTCCCCCCTCTCATTCCCCCTGCTCTGGTGTTCCCCCCTCTCATTCCCCCTGCTCTGGTGTTTCCCCCTCATTCCCCCTGCTCTGGTGTTCCCCCTCTCATTCCCCCTGCTCTGGCGTTTCCCCCTCTCATTCCCCCTGCTCTGGCGTTTCCCCCTCTCATTCCCCCTGCTCTGGTGTTCCCCCTCTCATTCCCCCTGCTCTGGCGTTTCCCCCTCTCATTCCCCCTGCTCTGGTGTTCCCCCTCATTCCCCCTGCTCTGGCGTTTCCCCCTCTCATTCCCCCTGCTCTGGCGTTTCCCCCTCTCATTCCCCCTGCTCTGGCGTTTCCCCCTCTCATTCCCCCTGCTCTGGTGTTCCCCCTCTCATTCCCCCTGCTCTGGCGTTTCCCCTTCTTGGAGCATCTGAGAGCCTCCTATTGTTCCCCAGCAGCAGCAACTCTGCACATTCGTGGAGCATGTTGATCATATGCTGCATGTGCCTGAATAATTTATTGCCTTTCTTCACCTGGCAGACTGGTTCCCGCTGCCTCATGGGACGCCTCCTCACTGCAGCTGACAGCCGGGGGCAGGAGAGCAGTTCTGCCGTATCTAAGGCCCTGTTTACACGAATATGCTCGCGGGTGAAAACGACAAAATATTTTAACAGATGTGCCTTTCATTTAGACGGCTACTGCGTTTTTGGGGCTTAAAGACGCAAAAAAGTGAAACCACCCTCCACAGTGGAAATGTGTGTGTGTGTGTGTGTGTGTGTGTGTGTGTGTGTGTGTGTGTGTGTGTGTGTGTGTGTGTGCATTGTTTGGAGCAATAACTCCACCTCCTCATCTGTCTGGACAAAACTGTCAGCTTTTGTTGTTCTCTTCGCTATGTTTTGGAGCAAAGGGAGAGAGGAGGAGGAGGAGGAAGAGGAGAGAGGAGGAGGAGGAGGAGAGGGAGAGAGGAGGGGGAGAGAGGAGGAGGAGAGGAGAGAGGAGGAGAGGGAGAGAGGAGGAGAGGGAAAAAGGAGGAGGAGGAGGAGAGGGAGAGGAGGAGGAGGAGGAGGAGGAGGAGGAGGAGGAGAGGGAGAGGAGGAGGAGGAGGAGGAGGGGGAGAGAGGAGGGGGAGAGAGGAGGAGAGGGAGAGGAGGAGAGGGAGAGGAGAGGGAGGAGGAGGAGGAGAGGGAGAGAGGAGGAGGAGAGGGAGAGAGGAGGAGGAGAGGAAGCGAGGAAGAGGCCACCACCTAGCTGCCTGCTGTGCATACTATATCACATTTCACACACTTTTGCATAACCATTTGCACTCAGATTTCCCCCCAAAACGCTCGTCTAAACGCGGAATAAAAAGTGAGAACGTAACGCCACTTTTGCGTTTTCTCTTCCGATGGTTTCCGTCCAAACATAGCCTAATAGTGATTATTTTGACTGATACTGCGATATGATTCACGATATTGGAGTGTGATCTTTTTGTATCGTTGTTCTCATTGTAAAATTATTAACCCTTGTGTTGTCCTTCAGTCAAATTTGACCCATTCAAGTTTTTTTTAAATCAGAAATATGGATATGGACAAATTGCCCACAAATAACATGGATGTATGTATTTACATTGTAGGGGAACCGATTCAGTGATCTTCGCAGGTAAAATAAATTATTGCTTTCATTGAATTTTTGATGTTTTATTCAATTTCATAGCATTTGAAAAATAAATGTCAATGGTTTCAAAACAGAATCCTGACTAAACTTTGACATAAATAGAGTAGGACGTAAACGGTAGTAACGAGACCGAATAAGAACGAACATTTCGGTGCCGGACTTTTTTTTTTTTCCAGAAGCATCGCTGCACGGGACGCTACGTTACCGTTAGCTAGCAGCTGGATTAAACCCAACGGTTAAAATGCTGACAGCTCACGTTGAGCGGTGTAAAGTGTGACTGTATTTCCTGTAGAGGATTCCAACAGCGGGACGTAACGGTATTGTAAAATACCCTTTTCCCATCTGGTGCTTGTTTTTGTCGTTTACCAGCAATTTACTGGTGAAATAAGTCATTGTTAAAAGTTATTATTATTAATCAATCATTTAATTTTGACCATATGGCCTTAGCAATAAACAAGTTCTTTAATGTCACCAACTGTCGTTTTGTGCTCCTTTTTTATATATATATATATATATATATATATATATATATATATATATATATATATATATATATATATATATGTGTGTGTGTGTGTGTGTGTGTGTGTGTGTGAAACCCAAACGATAGCCAACCCTAGACATAAACCATTCTGTGATCCACTCAACATCCTCTGATCTCAACTATTAGACAAAATAACTCATAATTTCTGCTTTTTTTTTAACAAAAAAATCACCTATAATGTCATTTAAAATTAGGTTTATTGACCATGAGTAAAGAAAGCTGAAAAAAGTGACATGGGGGGGCCTCTAGCTCACCCGATGAGAGCGTGCGCCCCGTGCAGGCTGAGGCCTTTGCAGCGGCGCAGGTTCAACTCCCACCTGCTGCCCGTTGCTGCGTGTCATCCCCCATCTCTCTCCCCCTTTCCTGTCTATCCACTGTCACTATCTAATAAAAAAGGGAAAATCCCCCAAAAGAATTTGACTTGTTGAATCGGCCAGTGGGCAGTCTGGACTCAATGACCAATTACCAGAAATGACGAGCGAGATGAGTGACGAACGTCTCTCAAAATCTGATGAAAATCTTTTAAACTGACCTTTGTTGATCTGAAATGAAGACAGATTCAACAACTGCACGGCCTATTTCTCTCTTCAAATGTTTTCAGAAACACGTTTCACTGAACTATTTTAGTCCAATATGAGATCATATTCTGAAAGAGACGCCATTATAGTCGGCTTTGAAATTCTGGAGAAACCAGACCCACGTGACGCGTTCGTCCAATCAGCTGCCGATTTTAACAGCACCGCCTGCTGTTATGGAGACGTATTACGTCTGGTCTCTTCGGTGTTCTGAGGAACTTTTTGGACCAACTCGGGGAGACTGATCAGTCACACTGGCTTTACTGCCGACGGTCGGCCGTCTGGTCGGTGTGTTAGAGCTTTAAAATGT
>NC_050193.1:342500-350000 GCF_008315115.2 Sander lucioperca | reverse complement strand
ATTAATCAACATTAAAACAATGTAAATGTGCCCGAGTTAGCTCAAAAGTGCTATTTTTCATCGGTAGTCCCCCAGCCAGATGTAAAACAGGCAGCCTTTAAAGATAATGACAGGTATAAACTCACAAAATAAAATTACATACAACAGATTGTGGTTAATAAATATAATTCATGTAAAATACTTATATATAATGTTTAAATGCACACAGAAAGCATTAGTGTCCACAAGTTTGGCTCTCTACAAGCCATGTTTTTGCATTCTTTTTGAATGAAAAGAAGGACAAAGACTCTCTAATGGTTGCCGGCACTGTGTTCCATTGCTGAGCTGCTCTTACGGAGAAGACAGCCTGACCAAAAGCTGTCTTTCTCTGGGGGATGATGCAGTCTTCCCTCACTGCCCCTCTAGTTACCCTAACCTCACTGGATCTAAAATGTATAAAGTCACTTAGTGGAGGAGGTGCTAAACCATGTCTGATTTAATAAATTAAACAGATATTTTTGAATTTAATGAGATTATCCCAGGTAAGTAACTGACATGCCGACCTACTCTGGAAATCCAGAGTTCTCACGAGAGCACAGTTTGAATTTGCTCAGCGAGTCACTCTGGCATTCATGCTACGTTTACACGTGGCCGGCTATTTTCATAAATGGACATTTCAACCTCTCTGTTTTCAAAAATAACATCGTGCACAGCTGTCATTTTTCAGAAAAGTGTCCGTTTACACGTCCCCTCTGTATATATGCCGTCAAGAGCACGCCAGACCTGTAGGTGGCGGTGTAACGGGAAGCTCCAGCCCACGTTAGCCAATCAGAATCCAGAAAATAGCAACAACAGCAAGGAATCACTTCCTCTCTCTTCTCTTCCTCACTTCCTCTGCTGCCTAAACCTCCGTTTGTCTCAGTTTACATGCTAACGTGCAAACTAAGTTCTCCAAAATCTCCACTCTGGCCGGATGTTTTATAAAGAACCGTTTTCAGAGGAGAATTCTCCGTTAGCGTGTAAACGAAGGACACAAACAAAGGGACATGTCTCCGTTTTTCAAAATAACCATGTACGTGTAAACAGGGCTTCAGTAATGATACTCATTAACTATGCCGTTATAGCCGAGCTGCACCAATCACATCGCTGTATCTGATATAGACGGGCCAGAGGCGAGCTAAACAGATGACGACAGCGCTGCGACGTCCGAGTCATTAGTAGGCCTAAATATTGCAAGATGGCTACGGATGAACACCAGCTGTTTGAAATGGCTTTGGCTGCTACAATGAACGAGTTAGACTTGGCTCTTTATCTAAAAGAGGAACAGAAGATGGCGCTCCAATCGTTCCTTTGCAAGAAGGACGTTTTGGCTGTTTTGTCGACCGGATACGGCAAGAGTTTAATCTACCCGTTAGCTCCTCTGGTAGCTAAGAGAGTAATCTACCAGTTAGCTCCTCTGGTAGCTAAGAGATTAATCTACCAGTTAGCTCCTCTGGTAGCTAAGAGAGTAATCTACCAGTTAGCTCCTCTGGTAGCTAAGAGAGTAATCTACCAGTTAGCTCCTCTGGTAGCTAAGAGATTAATCTACCAGTTAGCTCCTCTGGTAGCTAAGAGAGTAATCTACCAGTTAGCTCCTCTGGTAGCTAAGAGATTAATCTACCAGTTAGCTCCTCTGGTAGCTACACATATGGGGCCGTGTATTGTTGTGATTGGTTGTAGTGTTATCCAATTGCGTGCAGTGAGATTTTCAAATGCATGCTTGCTGCCACCCCTCGAGTTGGGCCATTTTCATTACTCATTGCCATACCCTTAATCTTTGGATTTGGGTCTGGATTTCCAGGCTAATGCTGACCTGTGTGGAAATAGAAATCTCTAGTTTTTTTCCACACACTGCATGTATAGTGGGTAGTGTTGGGCAAACAAAGAGCTCAGTATACAAACCTCTGTGCAAAGTGAAAGGTATTTTCATCAATCTGGACCCTATTTCCCCATGTTTTTATGTGTGAGTGACTGATTGGAACAACAATCTTTGATACTGGTCCAGTTTTGAGCGAAAATGCTGTAACTGGCCGCTGCAAAACCAGGCTGTAATGTAACCCTACAGGACTAATGTTCAGCAGCAGTTAGAGTCACTAAAAGTTCTGTTGTTGCTGCTGACAGACTCAGATTATTATTATAAGTGTCTGACAACATTATGGGATGGATCCCTACAGAAATAGACCTTTTAGTTAAAGAGTAAGATCCTTTTAGTTTAACATGAAACAGCCCCGAAATCACCATCACCAAACCCACCAGACTCCATGTAAATAATCAGGACTTTTAGCGTGTATAGAGCCAGCATATCTCCACCAGACTCCATGTAAATAATTAGGACTTTTATCATCGTAAAACACACTTCATTCAAAGTGGACAGATACTAAATAAAACTACCAAAAGCTGTCTTGGTTCATCTTTCCACTGTTCCAACAATCACCACTCTGGTTTGGTTGAAATAAACCCTTAATTCACCCATTTACATGTGGAAATATGCTGGCTCTATACACGCTAAAAGTACTGATTATTTACATGGAGTCTGGTGGAGATATGCTGGCTCTATACACGCTAAAAGTCCTGATTATTTACATGGAGTCTGGTGGAGATATGCTGGCTCTATACACGCTAAAAGTACTGATTATTTACATGGAGTCTGGTGGAGATATGCTGGCTCTATACACGCTAAAAGTAGTGATTATTTACATGGAGTCTGGTGGAAATATGCTGGTTCTATACACGCTAAAAGTCCTGATTATTTACATGGAGTCTGGTGGAGATATGCTGGCTCTATACACGCTAAAAGTCCTGATTATTTACATGGAGTCTGGTGGAGATATGCTGGCTCTATACACGCTAAAAGTCCTGATTATTTACATGGAGTCTGGTGGAGATATGCTGGCTCTATACACGCTAAAAGTCCTGATTATTTACATGGAGTCTGGTGGGTTTGGTGATGGGGATTTCGGGGCTGTTTCATGTTAAACTAAAAGGATCTTACTCTTTAACTAAACGGTCTATCTCTGTAGGGATCTATCCCATAATGTTGTCAGACACTTAGAATAATAATCTGAGTCTGTCAGCAGCAACAACAGAACTTTTAGTGACTCATACATTACAGCCTGGTTTTGCAGCGGCCAGTTACAGCGTTTTTGCTCAAAACTGGACCAGTATCAAAGATTGTTGTTCCAATCAGTCACTCACACATAAAAACATGGGGAAATAGGGTCCAGATTGATGAAAATACCTTTCACTTTGCACAGAGGTTTGTATACTGAGCTCTTTGTTTGCCCAACACTACCCAATAAACATGCAGTGTGTGGAAAAAAACTAGAGATTTCTATTTCCACACAGGTCGGCATTAGCCTGGAAATCCAGACCCAAATCCAAAGATTAAGGGTATGGCAATGAGTAATGAAAATGGCCCAACTCGAGGGGTGGCAGCAAGCATGCATTTGAAAATCTTACTGCAACGCAATTGGATAACACTACGACCAATCACAACAATACACAGGGTGACGTATCCCGTTTAGTGGACGCTGACTGATGCTGAACATTAGTCCTGTAGGGCTACATTGCAGCCTGGTTTCACGGTTGCCGGTTACAGCGTTCTCACTCAACACTGGACGAATTTCAAAGATTTTTGTTCACATAAGACAATTAGACACCAATGCATGGTTGAAAAACAAAACCAAATTAAAGCTGCAAGCAGCGATGGACGGGCCCTCGCGCCCCTGGGCACGTCGGGGTTACTGGGGGATGCCCCTCCTTGCGACTGTGCATTTGCGCGGCACTCAGACACCGCAAATCATCACCAATAAAAAGAACTCCCTGCCGAGTTCAACGATACCTTACACAAGAATCTACGTCATACAGTTCATTAGTGTGAATACAGTTCATTACTGTGAAAAGGGGCGTGGCTAAATTATAGGGGGCTGGGTCAAACCATCACCAATTTAAAATGAAGACTCTGCTGAGTTCAATGATACCTCACAAAAGACTCTACCATAAACGGGTCGCCATTTATGAAAGGGGGCGTGGCTTAAGCATAGGGGGGCGGGCCAAACCATGACCAATAAATAAGAAAGTAGAGGAAAGGGTCTACATCAAACGGGTCATTAGTTATAAAAGGGGGGCGTGGCTTAAGCATAGGGGGCGGGCCAAACCATCACCAACGAAGAAGGAACTCTCTGCTGAGTTCAATGACACCTCACACAAGACTCTACCTTAAATGGTTCAAATGTTATGAAAGGGGGCGTGGCCTGAGTAAGTGGGCGTGGTTATATTATAGGGGCCGGCTCATTATCACATGTAGACCACACATTCTAAGTTTCATGTTAATCGGATGATGTTTGTCATATAAGGCTGATTTCCTGTTGCCAGCGGGGGGCGCTATGACCAAAAGTAAATTTTGGCCTGTACGTGTCCTCAGGCCTGGACCCTTGTCAATCGTGAGAAATTTCGGGCAGATACGACAACGTACACTCAAGTTACAACAACTTCTTTGTTCATCGCTCAACACTCAAAATGGCCGCCACGCCACGCCCACACCGTCAGACGAAAAGTTTTTCTTTTAATAACTTTTCATCTTTAAGGTGTTGGGATGATAGAGACCAAGTTTGAAGTCCATCGGATGAAATCTCTAGGAGGAGTTCGTTAAAGTATAGCACCTTGACTTTTAGGCCTACTTCCTGTTGCCACTAGGGGGCGCTATGACTTTAAGTAAATATCGGCCTTTATTTGTCCTCAGGGTTGGACTCTTATGAATCCTGAAAAGTTTCGAGCCAGTTGGACAATGTACACTCAAGTTACACCCACTTCCTGTTTCGGCGGCGAAACGCACAAAATGGCCGCCCCGCCACAGCCACGCCCTATGACGAAAAGTTTTTCTTTTAACAACTTTTCATCTTTAACGTCTTAAGATGGCACAGACCGAATTTGAAGTTGATCGGATGAAATCTCTAGGAGGAGTTCGTTAAAGTACGACATGTGGAAATGGCCAAAATCGCACTAATTTCAAACTTTGAAATCAAAATGGCGGACTTCCTGTTGGGTTTAGGGTATGGCTCCAATGGCGTTTTTTGTACATCCTGATATGGTACATATCGCTGTGGCCCCTCAAAAAGGCGATTCAATTGCAGAAACTAATAATTCCTTCAGTACCAATAGGGCCTTCGCCGCTTTCGGCGCTCGGGCCCTAATTACCCTTCAAAATGGACACAAAATGGACACAATGACATTTGAAATATGAAAGCTACAAATATATTATTATATTATATTATATTATATTATATATATTGTACCCTCTAATGGAGCTCAGCGTAAATTATTTCAGGAAGACTTCAAATAACTGCAATCACCGCTCTCTCTTCCTAAAACTTTTCACCTGATTCGAGGCGTTCACTTTTCAGTAAACTAATCAGAATTGGCCACAAATTTCACGAGCCAATCACAGCATGACATCCCTGCTTTAAATCGGTTTCTCTCCCTTCTGCTGTCAGCTGTCATTTCAGGCAAAGCGTGCAACCCTCCTCCTCTCCTTCCCCCTCCAGTCACCATCGCTCGCGGCACCCTGGATCCTCCTCCGTCAGACCGCTCCGTGCGACAAATAGAGTCTTTAAACTCTTCAGATGTAAAGTTATTCTCTGTCAAAGTGACGTCAGAATGAATGGCAGTCAATGGGATGCTAACGGGAGGTGATGGCTTGTTAGCATCAAAATGGCGCCATAGGAGGTTCGAGCTCTGAAGCGAAGCTTACCCCCTTGAAGTGCGCCCTCGTTTAGAAGAAGTCTCCCGGCTAATCCTGCCTTGTACTACTGAAGTTGGAGAAACAGCTAGCTAGCTCATGTAGTCCTTACCTAGCTACTGATCATGTGATCTTACCTAGCTACTGAGCATGTGATCTTACCTAGCTACTGATCATGTGATCTTACCTAGCTACTGAGCATGTGA
The DNA here is from genome assembly GCF_008315115.2 of Sander lucioperca. Taxonomy (NCBI): domain Eukaryota; kingdom Metazoa; phylum Chordata; class Actinopteri; order Perciformes; family Percidae; genus Sander; species Sander lucioperca. The sequence continues at coordinate 344,039 of NC_050193.1, read as the reverse complement.
TCTTACCTAGCTACCGATCATGTGATCTTACCTAGCTACTGATCATGTGATCTTACCTAGCTACTGATCATGTGATCTTACCTAGCTACTGATCATGTGATCTTACCTAGCTACTGAGCATGTGATCTTACCTAGCTACTGAGCATGTGCGACTGCCAACAAAGATGTTACAGCAGTGAGAGGTCTCACTCTGTAGCTAAAACAGAGACCTGAACACAGGGTGAAAAGAGGAGCTGCAGCAATGGGCAGTACAATTTTTTGAAAATTAAACCATGTAAACCTATTCTGGTACAACCTCAAAATACAATTATGAACCTGAAAATGAGCAGAATATGGGCACTTTAAAATGTTGAAAAAAGTGACTGAAACATTGAGATAGGTACAACAAACAAAAAGAGACAACACAAGGGTTAAGAGAAATGCAGGAAGAGAGAGAAGAGCTGGAACAATATGATAAATAATCCACCAACTAAATCAGAACGTCTCTCTATTGAACTCTTGAGTGTTTTTCGAGAGCTTTCGTTACCCAATTGACTTAATTAATTTAGTCAGACTCCCTAAACAAATCCTTAATTTACATTTTGGAGCATGAAGATTTCATGCCCCCGATGACTTTCTGTAATTAACCTGCGATGATGGTAATGAGAACAACAACGACACTGTTTGTTACATTAGGAGAGTAATTTAATACAGCAGGACGCTTCATCTCTCTGCAGGCCAGAGGGCTGTTCTCATTAAGGTGGAAATCAGGACGAAGGGCAGGCCGCAGCAGGGCCGTGCACAAACCTGCAGGCCTGCTGAGGCTTTGGACCAGCGCCATCCCCGTTGTGAAGAGTGGATTTCTTGTTTTCAACCTTGAGCGCATATTGCTGGAAGGAGAAAGGTTGTTGGCTCGTAGCCCGGGACAAAGAGGTAATTGTGTGGATGTGCACGCTGAGCAGAGAGGTACATACATATACATCACACAGAAAACTATGAAAGGTACACAGTAACTTATGTGTTCTTTTTAGGGCTGTCAAATGATTAATTTTTTATATATATTAGGGCTGTCAAACGATTCATTTTTTTTAATTGCGATTAATCGCTGAAGTTCTATAGTTAATCGCGATTAATCGCATATTTTATCACATGATTAAAATTCTGTTATTTTGCATTTCAGAACAGTTTTTAAGTCCATATTAACAATGGAAAGCCATTCTTACCAGAGGATCTTGATTGGGAATCAAATGAATGCAAAGAAAGTTACTTTATGAACTTGATTTTAAGATTTGTAATTATTTATTTACTGTAAACAAAAGAAAAATGTGTGAATCTGTCATTATTGCACAATTCCTCCAAGTACCTAACTAAAAAACTACAAATCCCTCTCCTTACCAGAGTCCATATAGTGTTTAGTAACTCCTAAATAGGGCTGTCAAACCATTCATTTCTTTTAATTTCTCTGAATTTCTGCGATTAATGCGATTAAAAAAAAATTAATCGCACCGTGATTAACGCGTTAACGCTGACAGCCCTCTTGTTCCTCCGTGTCCTCCTTGG
>NC_050193.1:292500-340000 GCF_008315115.2 Sander lucioperca | reverse complement strand
AACTGGAATTATGAGCCCGAGCCCGATTTAAACCCGACAATTTTTTAACACGTGGGCCGTTATAACTGACGTTCTCAACTACAATTCAGAGTTGTTGGAACTACAGAAATCTGTTTAGAATAATACAACAAGGACGAAGCTGTAAACTGCTGTTAGTTTATTCAGAATGGAACGGATCGCACATGATCTGAATGAAGAAACGTAAAAAAAAGAAACAATGATGAACAACATATTGTTGTCACTGCCCACGACTTGTTTAAACTGCTTCCATACCTCCGACTTTCCTCCACACTTGCTCAAAGGTAATTCTCCTGTTTTTCTTTTTTTCTTTACATCTTCAAGCTCCATGTTGCACTTAAGATACACCATACAGCCCAGCAGGCCTGGTGTGATGCTCCACCATACAGCCCAGCAGGCCTGGTGTGATGCTCCACCATACAGCCCAGCAGGCCTGGTGTGATGCTCCACCATACAGCCCAGCAGGCCCGGTGTTATTCGTGCGAGAGGAGGAGACTCCGCGCATGAAGTGCTGCATTTTCTAACTGCAGCCTAAATTTTGTACACATTTGTTACTTTTATATAGCTTATATACATATTTATAATATTTCTGATTATGGCATAGCTTTCTCCCCACCCAATTAGGCTAAATAGGTAATGGATAAAAAAAAAAAAAAAAAAATTGCTTGATCAAGGGTCCGGCCCGGCCCGGCCCAGCCCGAGGATAGTGGCGAAAAATCGGGCTCGGGTCAGGCTCGGGCTCAGGCCGAGAATCTAAACTCTAGTTCACGCGCTAGTTTCACCAATTATTATGTGTCCTAACTACTTGAAGATTGTTGTTTAGCATTAGCTTTCCACCTAGCTCAAACTCCTGCCCTCGTTCCGCGTTTCCGTTTTCTCGCACACCGCTTTCGATGTCCCCTTATGGCGCTGACACGATAATCGGCCGTCTGACAGTCTGGCGAGGTCGGTGACTCGAGTCTGGTCGGTGTGTTCCGTGCCGTCGTCCGTCCGAGGGGCCGTCGCCTTCAGTTTGGCTGATTTGACATGTATAATCGGGGGGGCGGGCACTGCCGGCAGTCAGACTCAATGAGCCATCTGATTGGTGGAGAGCTAACCAGGAAACGGGGAGCTGGATGAGCGTGACTAGAGTCTCTCAAAATCTGATGAAAATCTTTTAAACTGACCTTTGTTGATCTGAAATGAAGACAGATTCAGCAACTGCACGGCCTATTTCTCTCTTCAAATGTTTTCAGAAACACGTTTCGGTGAACTATTTTAGTCCAATATGAGATCGTATTCTGAACGAGCCGCCATGACAGTGGCTGTGAATTTCTGGAGAAACCAGACCCACGTGACGCATTCGTCCAATCAGCTGCCGGTTTTCATTTTTGGGCGACAATACAGATTAGCGCCGCCTGTTGAGTTTGAGTTTAATTTATTTATGGAAGGGGACAGCGCAAATTAATAAAACACATGATTTCCCATGGGTTAAAAAAAAACAGAATTAGCCAAAAGGCTGTTTTTCATCTGTAGTCCCCTGCCTTCAATGTTAAAAAAGGCTTTTTAAAATACAAAGAAACAAGACAACACAAAAACAGAAAGATATACAACAAGGCAACACAACAAGAGGATATAAAGTCAAAGAAATATAAATTAGAACAGACACAGCCATTAAGACCAATACAAGCAGTATTAAACTAGGGGGAAACAATAAGTAAAATTCATATATGTTGACTCAAACTAACAGAATAATATATAGTGTTAGTGCTGACATGTATATGTATTGACCATCCAGTGTTTAGCTGCGTAGTAAAAGACGTATATGTCTTTAACTGTCTGATGTGGTTCGGGATTAAGTTCCACTCTGTTGACCGTCTGATGGACCAAGCTGAACTTTTCCGCAGCGGAATAACACTACGTTATGGAGACGTATTACGTCTGGTCTCTTCGGTGTTCTGAGGAACTTTTTGGACCAACTCGGGGAGACTGATCAGTCACACTGGCTTTACTGCCGACGGTCGGCCGTCTGGTCGGTGTGTAACGGCCGTCTGGTCGGTGTGTGACGGCCGTCTGGTCGGTGTGTAACGGCCGTCTAGTCGGTGTGTGACGGCCGTCTGGTTGGTGTGTAACGGCCGTCTGGTTGGTGTGTAACGCCCGTCTGGTTGGTGTGTAGCGGCAGTCTGGTCGGTGTGTAACGGCCGTCTGGTTGGTGTGTAACGGCCGTCTGGTTGGTGTGTAACGGCCGTCTGGTTGGTGTGTAACGGCCGTCTGGTCGGTGTGTAACGGCCGTCTGGTTGGTGTGTAACGGCCGTCTGGTTGGTGTGTAACGGCCGTCTGGTTGGTGTGTAACGGCCGTCTGGTTGGTGTGTAACGGCCGTCTGGTTGGTGTGTAACGCCCGTCTGGTCGGTGTGTAACGGCCGTCTGGTCGGTGTGTAACGGCCGTCTGGTCCGTATTCCGTCTGTAATAAAGTTTCCTGCATATTCTCCGGTCTGTACCAACGTATCCCGGTGGTACACATGTGCAGTAGTTTGAATGCATATAACTGCAAGGTTGCTGCTGAAGAGAGAGAGCCTGTTAGCTTAGCTTCAAGATGGCTGACAGTGGAGTCACATCGGTAGTGACAGTGCCACCCCCTATGGACGGGTTGAAAACATGCTGAACTAGCTGGCTGTAGTCCATAGCCTCTGGACAAAAATGCCTCCGATGACGCAAAACATGTCAGTCTCAGGGGGACATGAGGGAGGGAAGCACGGCCACCAAAAAATACTACCGGGTTTCTACTGACACAAAGCTAATCCATCCCCTTTCTCCACGCACTCTTATTTGGAACTCTTTTTAGATAAAAAAAAAAAAAAAAAACATCTCACAATGGTAGGCTGAATTTAAAGATGATTTTTTTGGGCTTTTCCACCTTTAGTTTAGACAGGACAGCTAGGTGAGGAAGGGGAGAGAGAGAGGGAAGACATGCAGGAAATCATCACAAGTCGGATTCAAACCCTGGACCTCTGCGTTGAGGCATAAACCTCTCAGTATATGTGCGCCTGCTCCACCCACTGAACCAACCCGGCCACGGGAAGGCTGTAAACATAAATTATAAAACTTTTCCCCTCTTCTAACCCTCTACTAATTTGTGTACAGTCCCTAGAAAGAAGAACGGTGTGAACGTGCAGCAATCAAACATTAAGACGTGAAGGGAACACGGTGTGATTACAGTGACTGCAGGTTTTGCAAGTTGTTGTTCTGATAACGAACACAAGATGGCGACCTTGCTGCTTTGTTGCAGTAACGGTGCTTCAGAGGGCCCTGAGAGGGGGAGCTTTCCTTTTCCTTTTCATTCACTGGCTCTTACATCAGTACAATACTCTGAACAACAGGTCTGCATTTATTAGAAAAACGTGGAGCAGAAAGAGTGAGCAAACAATACTGGGCACCCGGATAGCTCAGTTGGTAGAGCAGGCACCCATATGTAGAGGTTTACTCCTCGACGCAGCGGCCTGGGTTCGACTCCAACCTGCGGCCCTTTGCTGCATGTCATTCCCCCTCTCTCTCCCCTTTCATGTCTTCAGCTGTCCTGTCAATAAAGGCCTATGAGTGAGCAAACAATATTAAAACTTCCAAATCCCACTAGGCATTCCTCATCTCCTGCAAGGCTGAATTTTAACATTTCGCTCCGTGCCACGTTACGTAACATCGGTGGTACTAATGTAAAGCAGTTAGACTCCAACGGGTAGTGGAGCGGCCGATGCCAGGTCCCAGTATGTGTGTGTGGAGGTGTGTGGAGGCGTCAGAAAGAGAGAGAAGGGGGGGTGCCATAAGTTTGTGCCGTGCCATGCACAATCTGTTCCTTTCTACACCCACACAACCACACGAACTACTGCAACTAACAAAATGCAGAAGAACAGATATTCAGGGGGCTTAAAGATGGACTGGTTTTAGAGAAAACTTGAGAAAAATGAAGGACACCATGTGAGGAAATGCTGACAACACTGAGGCCTCCTGCACACTGGCTGCGTGGCGTGAGCGTGTCCAACCCGTTCTCATTCCAAACTCGTAAAATAAGGACGTTTGGACAGTGGCTGTCGAAATACTGTTGTTGATACGACGAAAAAGGCGTCTTTCAGCATGTTTGTGTAACGCACCTTTGTGTGCACTTTAAGTGCGACTCAAGTCCCCATCTCTGGCACAAACACAAATTCATATGCACCTGTCATTTTTTTACACGCCAGGTAAATATTGCACTACAGCTGTCAGTATGATTTAACCCCTCTCCTCTGGTCCCCCATCCTGGGAAGTTTGACGAGTGCCGTCAGACAAGAGAAACTAGTCCTCCTTTTCTTTTTGGCATGTGAACAGCTGGGGCCTTCTGTGTTATGACTCCTGCTGCCACATCTGGTATGTGTGTCAGTGTGTTTTTACGTGTGTGTGTTTGACAAATTCTGCCACATCTGGGAGGTGGCGCAGCTGTCCCGCTCCTCACACGTCTGAACAGCGCCCTGCAGAGGCTTAGCTGTCACTCTGGGTTACCTGGAGCCCACCTCACTGTTGGAGGCGAGACGCTGGCCGCACGTGCATCCACACGGCCACGTCTGCCCTGCACTGTGTGTGTGTGTGTGTGTGTGTGTGTGTGCAAGTGAGAATCTATGTGTGTGTTTGCGTGTGACACCGGGTAGATGTCCTCAGGGCTGAGGCTCCAGTCTTCACACCTCTCAGTTAAAAACACACCCAGAAACACACATACACACACACACACACACACACACACACACACACACACACACATGCACACACACATACACAAACACACACACACACACACACACACACACACACACACACACACACACACACATGTCCAAAATTCCACACTAACATGCTATTTAGTAGCTAAAACAGTGTTTGCGATGTTTTAGTATGTTTAAATCTTAGTATGAAACTAATAGTATGTGAATTGCGTACTATTTCCGATGAAGTATTACAATATGCAAACACTGGACACTACGCAGGCATAAATATCCCACAATGCAATGCAGTAGTAACGACAACGTTCAAAACAGACAAACGGACAGCCACCAAGGCAGCTTTGTAACGTCAAAAAAACCCTCTCAAATTTACATTTCTACATTTAAAAATCTCTGATTTTGTCACCTGCGACTTTGGGTCTAGTTGCTTTCCTTTTTCAGAAATTTAAGCATTATCTGGCGATGACGCTAGAGCGGAGGTGGGCAGGGGGTTACCATAGTTACGCATCCAACGGCAAGGCGGGCGGCAAGGAGGCTCTCAGGAAGTGACGTTGAAAATTACAGCTCAGTGTGACTGCTTCAAAATGGATGGATGTGCCTGAACCTTCCTAAATTAAAGAAAGACCAAACTGATGTCATTGTTTTTGGAGCTAAAGAAGGAGACCGTCCTTGCCCCCAAAACGTCCACATACGTCTTTTGCTCAAGCAGCTATTACGACCTGGAAGGGAATCATGCACAACAAAGCCCAATACCACCGTGGGTATATGGAGCCACTCCACCGGCCATGCCAAAACACTAATTTATGAACTTCAATATCCAACGGAAAGTAATCTCAAGATGAAATAACAGCATGGTGGCAACGTAAAACACAGAGCTTTCAAACCAGAGAGTGGAGTGCACTTTGTGGTGAAAACAAAATACTTTTGGTGCCTAAACTTAACTGTCATTGCAGCGTGGCGCTCAATTTTTCTGTCTAAACTCCACTACAATCAACGGCCCCTGAAATCTGGTGGAGCCTGTACCCGGCTCACAGGCACCTTTTGGCGACTAAACAACAGCCGCTGGTAGTGGCTAAATACAACCAGCAACTGCTGCTTGCTGTGTACACGTTACATCGCTTTACTTAGTTTAAAATAGGGCTGAACGATTAATTGCATTTGCGATAATATCGCGATATGTTAAAACGCGATTTCCTAATCGCAAAGGCTGCGATTTGGTCACATGACTCGCGAGAGCAAATCAGTCTGCACTCCGTAGAGAAAGCATCAACTAGCACGCTAACGCTACGCCGTACCTGGAGCTGATTTCTGTCATTCAAACAACTCTGAGTTGTAGTTTAAAACTTTTACAGCCATTTTAATAAAATGAAGGGTTTTATTCAGACTCGAGTCCATACGTGCAGTTAATGGATACAGACACACAGAACTGAAGGCTCGGTTGGCAACGATTAGCTCCGGTTAGCGGTTAGCTCCGGTTAGCGGTTAGCTCCGGTTAGCGGTTAGCTCCGTTATAAAGATACGAGTGGAGGAGCTGCCACTGAGAGGGGTAACAACCAGACTGATTAATGATGTTCGGGGAGCTTTCACAGCAGCGTGGCCGCGGGGTTTCTACAGTTTTATTAGTCCAGTTAATCCCACGGCAAGAACACCAGCAACTAGCTAACGTAACGATAGCCTCTCTGAACAAGAACACCAGCAACTAGCTAACGTAACGATAGCCTCTCTGAACAAGAACACCAGCAACTAGCTAACGTAACGATAGCCTCTCTGAACAAGAACACCAGCAACTAGCTAACGCAACGATAGCCTCTCTGAACAACTGCACACGGCAGCACGCAACTTCAAGAGGGGGAGGGGCTGGAGGCAGCTCCTCTCTGGGCACTGTAAAAAAAATACACTGTGTGTGTGTGTGTGTGTGTGTGTGTGTGTGTGTGTGTATATATATGTATATATATACTATAGTTTTACTTATTTAACTGTCTAGTGTGTAATTGTGTGTTCATACTATCAATTATTATATTATTCTTTGTTGAATAATACAGAAGACTAAGAGCTTAAAAAAATAATCGAATATCGAATCGCAATATTTGGGAAAAAAATCGCAATTAGATTATTTTCAAAAATCGTTCAGCCCTAGTTTAAAATACTTCTATTTCAGGTATATAATGGTCTATAGACCTTTTCCACAGCAGACATGTTGACATGTCATAGTAGGAAAAGCACAGGTGTGTTCTAACCATTAATGATGGCTGTGTTCCCCTTAGCAGAGGTCCTGGTATTGTTCATGTCGGTACACGATCCGTTCTGCCTGCACGATCCGTTTTGCGCATGTGCATGATAATACTGTTTTACCGAGGATATGACCTGCACGATCTGTTCCACGCTAGCCTATGGCTAGCCTCCACTGGGAAGCTAACGTTAGTTTAGCTAACAGCTAATTCGGCTAGCTTGTTGGCTAGTTGACAGCTAGATTCAGTCTATATAAAATAACGTTAAGTCAAACTTAATGGGAAAAGCAGGCTACAGCTAAATTAAGACTTCACAGTAATAACAATAAAGACAAGTATTGAGTGATTGTATTTTAAATGAGCACAAGTAAAGTAGAGCTGACGTAACAGCTGTTATATATGTTAACGTTTATTTTCAAGTTTTATTTTGAGGGCCTTTTAAAGTTATTACATGCTGTCTCAGCTAGCGGTTAGCCGAATTAGCTGTTAGCTAAACTAACGTTAGCTGGCTGTCGACCGGAAGCGTGGAACAGATCGTGCAGTGTCGTAAATCCTCGTACAACAGCGCATGCGCGAACATTTTGCACATGTGCAGAACGGATCGTGTACCGACACACTCACTGAAATATCTCACTGGGACACTTGATGGAACTGAGCCATCGTTAAGGTGATCAATCTCAGCTGTGCTTTTCCTACTATGACAAGTCAAAATGTCTGCTGTGAAAAAGGTCCATCGGTGAAGTAGCATTGATCACTTTGAGGGGTGGGGGATACGTTTTGTCCCCACTGGGAATAAAAATAATTCAGCAAAGGCAGGGATATATAGACCAGAAAGGAGGAAATCCCACGCATCCCCCCCCTCTGCATATCGCACCCTGTTGATGTTTATAGTGGCAACGCCCCCTAGTGGCGTTGTATTTATTGTCACTGCCCATTGTGAGTCGGATGATATGATGTATAACAGCTGTATACTACTATCTCTGTATGATGATATGATGTATAACAGCTGTATACTACTATCTCTGTATGATGATATGATGTATAACAGCTGTATACTACTATACCTGTATAGATGATATGATTTCTATCTTTGTTGTCGGTCTGGCTCAGGTTAAACTCTTTGTGAAACATGAACGCCCAGAACTTTCAGTTATAACGGGAAAAGAACATACATAAACTACTTTAACGTAGATTTTCTTTAGGGCTTTATTACGTGGTATCTGATTGGTGCATTAACTCCAGTACTTCCCGATACCGATACCAGCGTTTTAGGCAGTATATATAGTATATATGAGCCGATACCGATGGAACATCTCTAGTTATGACAACGGCAAAGCAGGAAGTATGGTGAGGAAGTATAATGCATGTTTTACAGTATCCGCAGCCTAGCTGGCTGACGTAAAAAATTACGTAGATCTCGCCGGCGCGCCCGGATTTGTAGCGTGTGAGCTGAGGTCGTGCACCACTCTGTTTTTCAGCGGCGTGCGACGAAGTGGAAACAGGAAGCATGGACGAGTTCGAGGGCAACGTGATGCCAGGACTCTCAGAGTGACTGCAAGTCTCCGGTATAAATAGTTACGGCGCTCCCATGACGTCACATTTGCGAGCGCCAGCTGGGCAGCGGTTACTGTAAAAAACGCGTAAGAGCGCCAACACAGCACTTTCCGTTTTGAATCCGTTTTGTCTTTTTGTCTTGTGTTGTGGTTTGGGAACTTGTTTCTTAAGAATAGAAATCGTCTGAATCAAATTGTGAAGTGGTCCAGTAAGCTGATAGGAAAGCCACTGTTCAACCCAGAATGTTCTAAACAGTTACAGAGGATAGCTGGAACTATTTTGAAAGACCATTTCCACCCCTTATATGGTGAATTTCAGCTTCTACCGTCGGGACGCTGGTATAAAGTACCTGTAGGCAGCCTGTGCAGCCTATACATATATTAAATAAGTAGTAGGAATACAGGTCTGCTGCATTTTGTTTATTTTTTATTATTATTATTATTATATTGTGCCTGCGGAACCATTGATTTAGTGTATTTTATGAACAATGATGTCTCCTTTGTTACGTTATGTCCTACAGTCTGCTGCTGAATGTGTGTATGTATGTATGTATGTATGTGTATGTGTGTTTGTAAAAAGGACGCTGACCCACCCAACTCCCCACTGTAAGCCAAATCTACCTTCGGGTATTAATAAAGTTACCTTACTTTACCTTTCCCCCAGACACATTCAATCTTTGCTACGGTTTCCGGGTTGAACGAGCTTTGAGGTAGACTTTCTCTCGTTTGGTGGGTGTGTCAGAGGTGTTACCCAATCAGCAGAGACGTGTATGTTAACTTGTGGTATTAAAATGTCGCAGCAGGGTGTTCAATGCACCACCGTTTCAGTTTAAATAAACATTTGGATGCGTTTTGTTGGTGCTGAACGTGGCCCTGGGTTCGAGTCTCATTTCAAAATAAAAGTAAACCACGAGTTTTTATAACTTTTAAGGATCAAACGGAGCTACGTGCACGTTTAGCGTCACATGCATAACTGGAAATAAAGTTACATCTGATTTTGACCCACACCATCTTTTTCTAAACTTAACTAAGTAGTTTTGATGCCTAAACCTAACCAAACTACAACCGTTTCACAACGTTAACGTGTTTTCTAGTTGCATTCCGTTACGTTCTCTGGTTTAGATAGTAGGACGTATTTCCCGCCAATGGTAGCGGCGCTAATTTATAAAGTGCGGGTCGTATTAGAGGGTAGGAACAAACGACCGAACTCTTTCCAAAATGCAAACACATTTAAAGAAAATCACATTTAAGAGTAACCAATCAAAAGATTTTCACACACACAATAGCACAAATGAGATGCTGCAGTCTCTCACAGCAGCAATAGTTTTAGAGATAGTTGCTGATCCATTTCAACACGTTCTCACTCCCATCTCGTAAAATATGGACGCTTGGTTAGGTGCCTTTGTAGTTGTTACATTACATTACATTACATTACCTTTAGCTGAGGATTTTCTCCAAAGCAACTTACAAATGCTATATATGTCAGAGGTTGCACGCCTCTGGAGCAACTAGGGGTTGACTGCCTTGCTCAGGGACACACTGGTTGATGTATCTCAGTGGGAATCGAACCCAGATCTCCCACACCAAAGGCATGTGTCATATCCACTGCGCCATCACCATCAAAAAAGTCTCCTTTAGCGTCATATAACGCGATTTATCTAAACGCGCTTGGTCGGGACTATTGGCGTCCCTTTTGACCAAGGGGGGAAGCTTCGCTTCAGAGCTCGAACCTTCTATAGCGTCATTCTGATGCTACCAAGCCATCACCTCCCTTTAGCATCCCATTGACTGCCATTCATTCTGATGCTACCAAGCCATCACCTCCCTTTAGCATCCCATTGACTGCCATTCATTCTGATGCTACCAAGCCATCACCTCCCGTTAGCATCCCATTGACTGCCATTCATTCTGATGTCACTTTGACAGAGAATAACTTTACATCTGAAGAGTTTAAAGACTCTATTTGTCCATTGTTTATTTCTAAAGAAACACGACAATGTATAAAAGGCTCCATTACCTTGTACCTCACGTTATGGCTCCGTAGCAGACGTTTTTATAAAAATAGGCTAACGATTGGGTCATAACCACGAGACTTACTGTCTCATAGTAGAGGAATTACCGTATAGTACAGGAGAAGCTCTCAGGCAGTTTGGACTTCCATTAGCTGTTTAAGTTTAATTACTAATGTTAACTATCATTTTAGTGATCAATAATTAGCCTGTGTCTATGTTATCTCCTTACATATACCTACGCTCTCCGTCTCTGCTAGATTGGGAATGATTGAGATTTCTCTTGGCACAGCTACCAGAAGACTTCCAACTTTCAGACAGGTTGCTCACGTCACATCTACGTCTTCAAGCTCAGTTGGAGGCTGCTCAGTAACGCTCAGCCATCACCGGGAAAGAGACTTCACTGGTCTCCGTCCAGAGACACGGGACCTGCTGGTCCATTCTTATATACTGTCTATGCTTTGACGCAGTTATGTTAAGGAAAAGCTTGTGGGTGGGCTTACGTTTCCGTGACTCGCGGGAAGAACGGGACAGTTAAAGACACAAACGGGACCCAATCCCCGGTCTCCTGGGTGAAAGTCCTGTGTCTGACCCATCCTCCCCCCAACCAGCCTCCCTACATCCTCCTCTCTAAACCCCGTGTAGCTGCTGCTCTCCCCTCTACGTTCTACAAACACGCTGAAAGACGCCTTTTTCGTCGCTTCAGACGCTGACAGCCACTGTCCAAACATCCGTATTTTATGAGTTCGGAGTGACAACGGGTTGTCCATTTCAACCAGCTGAACCCACATAACTTGAACCCTTGAATTTGACCTTAAGTAAAGTTCAAACTTTTTCTCCACACTGCACAATCTCACAGATACTGAATGTTCTGGATCTCCTTGTTCCAGTACACCACCAAACATATTTCACACCAAGTGAAAGATGTATTCAAACAGACTAATATTGCACCTGTCAATCCAGAAGGAAATATTCTGGAGCCTATTTTGCTGTCAATACTGCCGACGTTGTCTCTGCTGTAATCAGATCAGTATATATTTATGTTTATGTTTATGAGAAACATCCATGTGTACAGACAAGGCTAGCAGCAGCAGCGCCGCGTCAGACACCTTTCTGGTGTGGAAAGACAGAGAAAACACCACACAGATGCCACGCAACTGACACGCCACGCTCACACCACGCAGCCAGTGTGTAGCCGGCCTAAACATGGGTAGTGGACTTTATTTAGTCCAGAACAGCTCTATTTTGTCATTGTTTCTTTTCATTTTTGTTTGGCATCTTCTTCTTTTAATTGTGCATTCTTTTAGTTTTTACAAATATATTTAGAAACGAGATTTGTAACTACACAAAGGGTTACATCCAGGGCTTTCCTTGACATTATAATGTTTTCGGTGCAGCATCCAAGCTGTTTTGGGCAGCACGTAGGTGGAATGAATGTAAAATCAACGTGAGCATCAAAACCAGTGGTGTAGTCTACGTGATACGCAGGTATACGCTGTATACCAACTAGAAAAGGTCAAGTATTACCCTCTGTTGCGGCTGTAAGCAATCCAACAAAGTGCTGCCGTGAGGGACTGAACGCTGAGAGATGCATGAACGCACCTTGACTCCAGATTGTACTGCAATGATTTATTCCTCCACACGTAAAATACAACTAGTACTGCAGTTGCCAGTTTTGTTATTTTCTGTTTCTGTGATGCTTTGTGCTAATTTTTGTTTTGCTTGTGTTGTCTTGTTGTTTCTTTGTATTTTAAAAAGGCTTTTTTAACATTGAAGGCAGATGAAAAGGACTACAGATGAAAAACAGCCTTTTGGCTAATTCTGGCTTTTTTAACCCATGGGAAATCATGTGTTTTATTAATTTGCGCTGTCCCTTTTCATAAATAAACTAAAAAACTCAAACCAAATGTAAAGTTACGTTGTAAGTGCTCGCTCCCAGGCCCCCCCCTCCCCCTCTCTGTCAAAGCCCAAAAAAACAACAACAGGTGAAGCAAACAAAATATTATCACTTCTGCTCAAACCACGATGAACACGCCCACCACCTACAATATAAGTGCACAACATAAAAATTAATAAATGAGACCATAAACAACATACAGTATGTGGCTCCTACACTCCCTTACAAAAACACTAATCCAAAGCTGCCCAATTTGGGGCCTGTGGGCCAAGTTTGGCCCGCCATGGATTTGACATGCTCATGCTTATTCTCCTCTTATTTTAAAAGTAATGACTATGAAACGTACATTTTGTGCAGTTAAAAAGTACGTAATCTGAGTTCAACGGCAATGTAATGCACCGTGCTGGTAAACTTCCCATTTAAATTACATACGTACGTTTTATCTCTGGAGAATGGCAAGAATTACAATATTCTTCAACATCTACGTTTATTTTTGGCCCATGGCCTTCTATCCAGATACATTTTGGCCCTTCATTTGAAAGAATTTGGGCACCTCTGCACCAGAGTACATAGCTGACGGTAACCGTACTACACTATTCAGTACGTGTCTTTTCTGTCTCGGTGGAGTGTTGCCAGCTCGGTACCTCCAGATCAGAGCAACGTGCATCTCTCCCTGAGCACTCCAGCACTGAAGAATCTCCACTCTAATTAACTGAGATTACAGCAATTAGCAGACCATTAATCACACCCTTATTAGTTTAGCCAGGCAGAGAGAGAGACAGAGAGAGAGAGAGAGAGAGAGAGAAGGGGGAAGAGTGAAGAGAGAAGGATGGAAAGACACAAAGTGCAATAGGATGGGAAAGAAAGAACGAAGGAAACAGAGCGGGAAGAGAGAGGTTCTCCTCTTGGCACCGGAGCTGGCTGTGATTTCACACTGCCTTCTGTTTCACATAGTAACAATGCCTCCCTGATTATAATACATGTCTGCACTGCAGTGTGTGGGGTTATATTTGTACTTAAGGTGTGTGTATGGTGTTGAACAACACATTTATGAAGCCAACACACACTCCAATACTTGCATGCAGATTAGGGCTGTAACGACGCATCATGAATCTGTTAAAAATCTAAATAAATGTGCAAAGATTCAGGCTGTTCTCAGGTAGACTCACTAGCCTGGTCCTACTAGACTCTGGTCCATTAGCCTGGTCCTATCAGACTCTGGTACACTAGCCTGGTCCTACCAGACTCTGGTCCATTAGCCTGGTCCTACCAGACTCTGGTCCATTAGCCTGGTCCTACCAGACTCTGGTCCACTAGCCTGGTCCTACCAGACTCTGGTCCACTAGCCTGGTCCTACCAGACTCTGGTACACTAGCCTGGTCCTACCAGACTCTGGTACATTACCCTGGTCCTACCAGACTCTGGTACATTAGCCTGGTCCTACCAGACTCTGGTCCATTAGCCTGGTCCTACCAGACTCTGGTACACTAGCCTGGTCCTACCAGACTCTGGTACATTACCCTGGTCCTACCAGACTCTGGTACATTAGCCTGGTCCTACCAGACTCTGGTCCATTAGCCTGGTCCTACCAGACTCTGGTCCATTAGCCTGGTCCTACCAGACTCTGGTACATTAGCCTGGTCCTACCAGACTCTGGTACACTAGCCTGGTCCTACCAGACTCTGGTACATTTCATTGGTCCAGAGAGCCTGGCCACTCTCCATTGACAAGTTTTAACTTCCTTGAAGGTGGGTACTCTGTTGAAGTATAAAACTGTTGGATCTGCCCAGAGCCACTCTGGATCTGCCATAACCAATCGCTAACGTTTGGTCTTGACGTTGGCTTAGCCTCACTAGCGTTAGCCTTAGCCAACTCCTTCACCACTAACGGAGCGAGCTGGAAAATCAAACTGTTCCTGAACCCCGTGGGGAGGAGGGCCACAACATCATGGCCACCAACACAACTCAGCAAAGACTGGTCTTGCCCGGGCTTTAACTTCTGGATATTCGGCAGCGTTGCCACAACAGACCGTATGGCTTTGCTCGCATCTTTCTCCGCCGCCATTACGGAACTACAACTCAAACTAGTGCACGACCTCAACGTCATCGTTCTCAGCCACTCCTATTTGACTGGAGAAAACCCAAGAATATACCACGAACCCAGACGCAGTACTGAAGGGAAATGAAAATTGAGCGGAACTAAGTAGGAGGGCGGAGCCAGGCTAATCTGTTCGTACATATTGCTACGAAAAAGTAAAGTACTGTAATTCCACAGTGTAATAGTGTAAGTGTAATGTTCTCCACGTATTTCTTACTCTCAGCACCACATTGACAGTGTTGGGCAAGTTACTTCCAAAATGTAATACATTATAGATTACTAGTTACTGTCATTTGAGAGTAATTAGTTACATTACAATATTACTGTCTGTATTACTTTTGAGTTACCTTTGAGTTTGAGTTACCTTTACCAAAATAAAAGCAGAAGTATGACAACCCAGTCTCACGCCAGTTCATGAAATGGTCACGTTATTTTGATTTATTGATTCGTGTATAGGTCACGATTTTCTCGTTTATTTCGTGTACAGGTCACGATTTTCGAACGTGACCATTTCACGAACTGCATTGAGACACTGGGCTGCTCTGGGGGGACGCTACTCGCTACCGTAATCGTTCTGTGATCACGAAATATGCTTCCCATTGAAATACATTACTTTAAAATTCGTACTCACCACACGAAAATAACGACATTAACGTGTTCAGTACACAAATCAATAGATTCAATAACGTGACATTTCATGAACTTGAGTTTGACTTGGCAGGTAGCTTGTGAATTTCACCACAAGATCAATAAAGTCTCCTCTTTACCCACTATATCCCTCGTGTTGTCTTCCATTCGACCGTGTACTCCTGAAAATCAACACTTTTCTAATGTTTTCGTCTCTTTTTTGACAATTTTGTCTCTTTTTTCATTGATTTTGCAACCCGTTCTCACTCCGAACTCATAAAATAAGGACGTTTGGACAGTGGCTGTCAGCGTCTGAAGCGACGAAAAAAGCGTCCTTCAGCGTGTTTGTAGAACGTAGAGGGGAGAGCAGCAGCTACACGGGGTTTAGAGAGGAGGATGTAGGGAGGTTGGTCGGGGGGGGGAGATGGGTCAGACACAGGACTTTCACCCAGGAGACCGGGGATCAGGTCCTGCATGTCACGTTTCCTAAAGTCACTTTCTTCTTTAAAGTGCCCATATTATGAAAAAAATCTCTTTTGTCTAGGATTTGGGGAGTTATTTTGTGTCTCTGGTGCTTCCACACACATACAAACTTGAAAAAAAACAAACCCTCCATGCTGTTTAGAGTGAGATACGGTTTCTGAATGTGTCCTGCCTTCAGTCTCTGGGTGAGCTGGTCAAAATCTGCACGGCTTTCTACGTCTCTAGCCGAGACGAGGGGGCTAACCGTTAGCATGCTAGCTCATTCTCAATGGCAAAACACTGCTACAACACACACTAGTTCACCCTAATCTACAAAATAACTACTTCCATGTCCCTGTTCTGCAGGTATTCCACACAAAGTTGGAAGTGCGCCCTCGTTTAGAAGAAGTCTCCCGGCTAATCCTGCCTTGTACTACTGAAGTTGGAGAAACAGCTAGCTAGCTCATGTAGTCCTTACCTAGCTACTGAGCATGTGATCTTACCTAGCTACTGAGCATGTGATCTTACCTAGCTACTGAGCATGTGGTCTTACCTAGCTACTGATCATGTGATCTTACCTAGCTACTGAGCATGTGATCTTACCTAGCTACTGAGCATGTGGTCTTACCTAGCTACTGAGCATGTGATCTTACCTAGCTACTGAGCATGTGGTCTTACCTAGCTACTGAGCATGTGGTCTTATCTAGCTACTGAGCATGTGCGAATCATCAATGAGCATAATATGAGCACTTTAACCGTCCAGTTCTTCCCGCGAGTCACAGAAACGTAAGCCCACCCACGAGCTTTTCCTAAACATAACTGCGTCAAAAGGGACGCCAATAGTCCCGACCAAGCGCGTTATATGACGCTAAAGGACACTTTTAGCGTCATATAACAACGACAAAGGCACCTGACCAAGCGTCCGTATTTTACCAGATGGGAGTGAGAACCTGTTGCTTCTTTATATCGGACTTAAGTTTACCAAAACACAAGGATCAATCTGAGACGAAGATTTCAGTAAAGCAAAGTTTAGTGAGTCCAGCATAAGAGTTGCACAGCTGTGGATTCACAAACAGAGTCTAAGTTTCCCTAGCAACAGACATGAAGTCAGAGCCCACTAACACCAACTTATTACCAGTTTTACACTCATTTTTGGAATCCATGGTCAAACCTTTTATATAGGATTACCATGTATAGGAAATTATACCTAATTATTGAGTTAAAAAAGCAGAAATTATGAATTTAGACACATATTAAAGGAAGAATGATTACAGAAGTGTAAATGTCAACGTTTTTTTCAAAAGCTAATTTTTTTTATAAAATGAATGAAAGTCAGTGAAAGTAGAGATCCTATCTTTTGTTGTACTTGCGAAGCACGATGTATGGAATCATCCAAATTAGGTAGTTAAAAAGAAACCCATATTTCTGATATAGACATTTTGAATAATGTGTCAAATTTGACCCCAGAGGGCCACACTGGAAAAAGAGAATCACTCCAAGAGCCAGACATGTTACTGCATGTCACTTTCTTTTAACATTTTGGGAGCTTTTTTCTTCATTTTTGGGGCTTTCTCAGACATTTGTCACCTTTTTGTAAATTTGTTGCTTTTTATCTTATTTTTGTTGACATGAAGCCCTACAAAAGTCATCCAAAGAGTTCCTTCTGGGGGAATTTCGGAGTCTCAGAGTCGGCAAATCTGCCAAATTCTGCTTTGAATGTCATGTTTAAAAAACACTTTCCTGTGTTCTTGGTTTGGCGCACAACTAGGCGGGCCAAAATGTATTGTGAACCCAAATTGATATACGAGTGCGAGTTTGGGGTGCGTGCGTGTGTGTGTGCATGCGTGTGTGTGTGTGTGTGTGTCTGTGTGTGTGTGTGTGAGTGTGTGTGTGTGTGTGTCTGTGTGTGTGTGCGTGCGTGTGTGTGTGTGCGTGCGTGTGTGTGTGTGTCTGTGTGTGTGTGTGTGTGTGTGTGTGAGGTTGTTAAGGACAGAGTGAGAGGGAAGCTGCTTCAGAGGATCCATTTCTAATATACCATCTGATACCATCTTCTATCTTCCATTCTCTCTCTTTCACTCCCCTCTGCTCCCGACTCGCCTCCCCTCGTCAGCAAGCGGGGTCAAATGTTATTCCCTCCTCGTTGTCACGGTTGCCAATCACCTCACATTCTGTAGCAACTGTTTCCAAGGCAACGGAGAGATCGGGTTGCCAAGGCACCGAGAGCAATGCATGTGATTGTTACTTATTTATTTAATTCTATCTTTATCTATTTATTCATTCTAAATGCGTTCGGACTCACGTTCACGTTTAAGTGTACACGTGCGCGAGCTGCTTCATGCACCAGAAACCACACACACGCACACACACACGCGCACACACACGCACACACACACACACACACACACACACACACACACACACACACACACACACACACACACACACACACACCCTCTTTATCTCGCTGCCGCTCTCACACGCACACATGAACCATTATCTTTTTTTTCCTATTACAGACAGACACAGTAACAAACACACACACACACACACACACACACACACACACACACAGTAACACACGCACACACGCACACACACACTCACGCGCACGCGCACAAACACACACACACACACACACACACACACACACACAGAGTTATCACTGTTGCTCTCACACACACACATGAATTGTTATCTTTTTTTCCTATTACAAACACACACAGTAACAAACACACAGTAACACACACACACACACACACAGTAACACACGCACACACGCATGCACACGCACACACACACACACACACACACACACACACACACACACACAGTAACACATGCACACACGCACACACACACTCACACGCACGCGCACAAACACACACACACACACACACACACACACACACACACAGAGTTATCACTGTTGCTCTCACACACACACACACACACACACACATGAATTGTTATCTTTTTTTCCTATTACAAACACACACAGTAACAAACACACAGTAACACACACACACACACACACACACACACACACACACACACACACACACACACACACACCTTCTATGACCCTGGCGCTAACTAACTATCCCATCTGCGTTTACCACAGGTGTGAGACGTGCCCACTGGATGACAAACAGTGATTATCATGGCAATAAGGATCCTAATCTGAGCTGTGCTCTCCTCCTGGCCTTCTGTTCCCTCCTCTCATCTGCTGCGTCTCGCCGGAGCTGCACAGTGATAAAGACAGGCCCTAATGAGAGGGCTCTTATTGCACTGTGATTTCCTCCCTCCGTCCTCCATCTCCGTCCCTCTCCTCCCCCTCTTCTATATACCTGCAGCATCTTTTCTCTCTCTGTCCGTCCATCCACCCATCAGATCCCTGCAGCCACTCCTGCTCGCATAACGCCTTTTGTTTGTCTGGATGAATCACAGGGTAATTGTAATGGAGTGACCCATCAAGGGGGGAAATTACCACTTTCACTGGATGGCCAAAACCAAGATGTACTTATTCATTCAGAGTCTTTTGTCTCCGTTTGCTTTAGTGCTGTGGGTGTGACAGTACAGCCTGTTTCTCAGGAACCATTTGTACATTAAGCTACACAACGTAAGGCACAGTAATTCCTATGTATTCAACGTATTTATTTCTGTGAGCACCACATTGACTGCTGCTGTACATGATCGCTCTGGTTTGAGTATTTAGGAGTGGTGGATGTTCGCTTCATAAAACACAGCGCCTTCAAGCCAGGGAGTGGAGTTCACTTCCCGGGAGAACACAAGACTTGAAAACATGTTATTCAGTCCCTCCAGAAAAACGTGATTATGTGATCGCATAATTCAACGCATAATCAGCCAAAGTCTGCATAGTTATGCGGGGGGGGGGCGCATTTTTTCAAATACGCCGCACTTTCGCTGCATAAATTGCCGATTTCCGCGCAAAATATGCGGGGCTTGAATGATTTCATAATCCCCGCATTTTCGTTGCAAAAAAGTCACATATATCTTAGCAGAAAGTTGAAAAATGCTGCGTTTACTTCACACAAGAGCAGCCATTTTCCCCTGTTGCCATGGGAACATTATGACGTGATGTAATTACGTGACGTGAACATCATCAAAAAGCTGCAAACCCCGCGATGAAGCCACGATGAAACCGCAGTTTTTGCAAGTTCCCGCAATTTCATCGCATAAAATTGCATAAATATCCCGCATATTCCATCACATTTTTTAAGAAAACGTGACGCACAATCAAGGATTTTTGCCCTCAACAATCACAAAAAAACTTTTCTGGAAGGTTAATATCGCGGAAGTGTTTTAACCCAAACCACAACCTTTTTTCTAATATTAAAGGTGCAGTAGGTAAGCCTTCTAAAACTACCTTTCTGTCATATCTGCTGAAACTGCAACCCACCATTGAGTCAAAATAAAACGTTCCGAGACCGAGAACTTGAGGGGTTGAGACCAAGACATGACCAAGACTTTTAGGGGTTGAGACCGAGACAAGACCGAGACTTTGAGGGGTTGAGACCGAGACAAGACCAAGACTTTTAGGGGTTGAGACCGAGACAAGACCGAGACTTTGAGGGGTTGAGACCCAGACTTTGAGGGTTTGAGACCGAGATTTTGAGGGTTTGAGACCGAGACATGACCGAGACTTTGAGGGGTTGAGACCCAGACTTTGAGGGTTGGAGACGGAGACTTTGAGGGGTTGAGACTGAGTCAAGACTAAGACCAAGACCAAGACCAGACCAGGAAAATATCTGCGTCTTCCCTTCATGTAAACGGGGCATGAGTCCTGTTCGTTTGTAGGTTTGTAGGTTTGTAAGTTGTAGAGTCAGAATGAAGTTTGTCTGAACTTCTGCTTGGAAGAGTCTTGCATTTGGGTCCTCCTGCTGAAACGTGACACTGGGTTGTCTCTATTTTAGACTTACAATGCTTTATTAGGGAAAATGTTAAATTGCAGCTGCTCACAGTCAAATTTAAGGCAAAAAAATAAGAAAATAAAATCTAGTCAATATAAGTCATATAAAGTAAATAAAAAGTAAAGTAGACTTAGGTTAAAAAACATTATGTTGCTAAAACAATGGTTTGTACAAATGCGTTTGTCCAAGAATATTTACATTATAGAGATGTGATATGGAAATATGTGAGTCCAGTTTCTTTAAGCCAATCACAATCATCGTGGGCGGCGCTAAGCTCCAGACGCAGTGACGGTGGCTCTGCTAAATAGTCTCAGGAAGGAACTGGTTTTGGTGGAACATTTTCACCCCGCAAAAGAAAACTCCTCATACAATATTAACCCTCCGGTTAAATTTGGCCCATTTTCAAAAAGTTTCTTTATACCCAAAATGTGGGTTTCTTTCAAACAAATTGTCAAAAGAAATAACGTGGATGGTTCCATACAACTATTACTCTTCACAAGTAAAATAAATGTTCACAAATTCAATGAAAGTTCACTACTTTCATTGAATTTGGGTCTTTTATAAATAGTTTTAGCATTGATAACAATTTAATTAATTAATTAATTAATTAAAAAAGCGACCAATGTTGGAAAATAGATACAAAAACTTGGAAAAACAACAAAACGTAAAAAAAACCATGCAGAAATAATGACAAACATCTTAAAAAGTGACAAAAAAATGCAGAAAATGTCGAAAAAAAGCGACCAAAACTTTGACAAGAGTTTTAATTTTAAATTTTAACCCAGAAAAACAAAGTTGCATGGTCGACGGGAGGAAAACACAAGAGTTAAATAAAGTTAGCTGTTGATACAACACAGTAACATGAGATATTTAAATGAGCTGATACATGGTGAAACCTCATTGGCTCTTACCAGTATATCTCTGTGAGTACTTCGTCCACAGCAATCCCACCAATCAGTCCCTCCCAAAACCTCCCATTTAGAGAGGAAATGACCTAAACATATTCTTATTAAATCTTTACAATCATTCCCTGAAAGAACCGAGCAGGTCTGACTTATTGCACGATCCAAATATTCTTCAAAACTTGACATTTAAGCGTGCTCGCTAGCTCGAAGTTAGTTTGTTTCCCGAAGAGAACAGAGTTTGAGAACGGCAACAGAGAGAGAGGGGGAGGTGAAGGACATGATGGGAGGCAGTTATCTTGGAAATGTACTTCCGTTGATCCGGACTATACTCACTGCACTGTCCCATGTCAAACTGGCTGTCAGTCCAAGGTAATGGTTCAGGATTAATTGCACATGGACAGTTAAAGGACAGTTCACAGGACAATAGATGGAAGTAAGAACTATTGTTGTGTGTGTGGGCATGCAAGAAAGTTGTTGCACGATCCAAATTTTCCTCAAAACCTGACATTTTCAGCATAGCTCGCTAGCTCGTTTGTTTCGTCCACAGCAATCGGTCCCAAAACGTCCCAGTTAGAGAGGAAATGCCCTAAACATATTCTTTTTAAATCTTTACCATCATTCCCAGAAGCAGGCCCGTCTTGTTGCACCGTCCAAATTGTCTTTAAAAACTTGACATTTTCAGCGTGTAGCTTACTAGCTCGAAGGTTGTTGTTGTTTCCCGAAGCGAATGGAAATGGAGTTTAGGTGGTGGACATGGTGCCGGATGTCAGGCAATTATCCTGAAAATGTACTGTACTACACACACACACACACACAGACACAGACACAGACACACACACACACACACACACACACACACACACACACACACACACACATAGAGACAGACAGACAGAGACACACACACACACAGACACACACACGCAGAGTGACGGAGAGAGGCAGTGCCGATGTGCGTGGAGTCTCTGGGGAGTGGCGTGGAGAATCCTCTTGGCTGGGACTTTCCAGGGTTTAGCACACAGACACAGTTTCTGTCAAAGGGCCTTTTACATGGAGCGTCACTGTGAAATAGAGGGATTTGAATAATCGTATTACACCCCATTACAGTAACACTAATATGATCCACTGCCCTGCACACTACACCAGAGAGGGGGAAGCGACAGATTTGACCGCCGAAACTCACAGAAAAACAATTATTATTATTTGGGTGATGGTTAAATAAAATGTATAACTAATAGCATAATCCTAGCCTGGATGCCAGCCAAATTTAGCCCCGCCCACAACATTTCACATCGGGAAGTTCTGAGTATGACCATGTCAGGCTAGCATAATCCAGGATTGGGCTTCAGATTTGGCTGAATATTTGGCTTTTGGGGTTGGGTTTCTGCTGAACCTTTGAATTTTTTTCCACCGAACCGAACCCTACGCTTGCACTACGCGCGCTACGCTGGTCGCCGTAATGACGGCGCCGTTGATTACGGGAAGGTGTTTACGTAGGTGGAGCGTTCAATGCAGTAGACTGTGAGAAAGTGGAAATGGAACTGGTGAGCAGAAAAAGTGTAGTTTGGCAGAACTTTCAGTCAAAAGAAGACCATTCAAGTCCAGCTACATGTTCAATCTGCAATGCTGATTAGTCTGGTGGTGGCGAGGACCCTAAACTATACACAACATCACCGCTGTTACAACATCTGGTAGGAAACATCTGGAAGAATACGAGTTGTGATGAAGGAATCTACAGACAGCAGCCAAAATGCAGCAACTTCAGGTACGGCAAAGGAAGGACAGTTACTGTCCCTAACCCTAACCCTAACCCTAGGCTTTTGTGGATTACCTCCCTTAATCTAAAATCTGAATCAAAAATAACAAGCTAAATTACTTTTTTCTATCTTATTAAAACACTTAAATGTTTAGCCTATCTTTGAAAAAGTGAAATAAAAATGTAGGCTAAGTCCAAAGTCCAACAGGGTAAAGTTAGTTTTGGGTTGGATATGTATTTATATTTCCATAAGCCTGCAATGATAATGAATAGGAATGGGGCATAATCCCTGCAATAATCAATGTGAAACTAACTTCATCAGTGAGAAGACGCCTCATCTTGGCTGTTTCCAACAGGAAACTTCGGGGAAAAATCCTAAAGAAATATTATAACTACTTGTCCCTAACCCTAACCCTCTGTGTGTGTGTGTGTAAAAGGGCAAAAAACGGAACAATATGTGCATGTAAATGTAGTCACCATACGGAGTTACTTTCCACCCCTGGATTCAGCATTTTGTACTCGTCTGTTGCTTCCCGTGACTCTTGTTGTCCCCGTCTCCGTTATTCTGTCTCCTTGTCTACCTGCCCTTCCTCCAGACAGATTAGAGCCCAGCTGAGATTTATCTCTGACTTTCTAAATGCGTTCCTCCCCGTGCCCCTACCTACCTGCCTGGCTGGCTGGCTGCCTGCGAGCGAGCCTGTCTGCCCGCCAGCCTGTCTGGATATTGGATTTGCTCTTTGACTGTGACCTTATACATGGCGAGCCACAGGAGCGAGTGCGACTGCTGGACCTTCTGTCCTGTCGTGCAGAGTCGTGTCCTCCTGCCTCCCTCCAACCGAACCCCTCTGCAAAACCCCCACCTCCCCGCCCATCCATGTGCACTTATTGGATTCCCCTCTTCACCACGCGCTCTGATAAGGGCATCTGTCAAGCGGATGAACAATCGGAGCTAAAAAGGTGTGTGATGCACGCTTGGAAAGATCTTACTTCCTGCAGAGGCAGAGAGGAAACTAGGGGGAGGAAGTCTTCAAAACCGCAAGTGTAACATAGTTATTAATGCTTCCACTTGCTATTTACCAGATGTGCATAATTGTGTATGTTGGTTTAGTGCTCTGCTGTTTTTTTTAAGGGAATGACGCATGCCAAGGTTGCGTTCTTCCCAGTTTAACTTCCCCGTGTAAGCAGTGAATCATGTTGATAACACTGTGTAGATTATTTTAAAGGTGCCATGGCATGAAAATGTCACTTTATGAGGTTTTTTAACATTAATATGAGTTCCCCCAGCCTGCCTATGGTCCCTCAGCAGCTAGAAATGGTGATAGGTGTAAACCGAGCCCTGGGTATCCTGCTCTGCCTTTGAGAAAATGAAAGCTCAGATGGGCCAATCAGGAATCTTCCCTTTATGACGTCATAAGGGGAAAGGTTACCTCCCCTTTCTCTGCTTGGCCCGCCCAGAGAATTTGAATTTCAGGAAAGAGACTTCAGATACAGTATTAGGGGACCACTAAGGTCTATATAAAGAGACTTCAGATACAGTATTAGGGGACCACTAAGGTCTATATAAAGAGACTTCAGATACAGTATTAGGGGACCACTAAGGTCTATATAAAGAGACTTCAGATACAGTATTAGGGGACCACTAAGGTCTATATAAAGAGACTTCAGATACAGTATTAGGGGACCACTAAGGTCTATATAAAAGAGACTTCAGATACAGTATTAGGGGACCACTAAGGTCTATATAAAGAGACTTCAGATACAGTATTAGGGGACCACTAAGGTCTATATAAAAGAGACTTCAGATACAGTATTAGGGGACCACTAAGTCACTAAGACTGTCCTGATCTCGTGAGCTCCAGTTTTCCACTCGCAGATCAGTCTGGCATCTTGAGACAGAGAAAATTTGGAGCCGTTCACGAAATGATCAACCAATCAGCTAACCTGACGCAACCCTAATTCTGTTAGCCGTTCGCTAATGCTTTTTTTTTCTAGGATCCTTCTTTTGGAATATGGACCGGGAACCTGAAATGGTGCCTTTTATTCGTAAATTCTCGTTACACAAACTGCAAATATCCTTTATCAACATGTTGCTTGCTTGCTGAGCTAACAAGCTATGCTTTGCCTGCAGCAGCAGGGGTAGCCTGGCTTGTGGTTGTATTTTCGTCGTCGCTCTGTTAGTACGTCATACGCTTTACGTTGATCTGATTGGTTGATTTGGCCCATCTATCACCAACATAGGTGGTGATAGACAGATGGTTTATCCAATCAGCTAACCAGTATTTTCGCCCCTTCCCAAAAGTTCTCCAACGGAAAGTTCCCAGATGGATATGCCGAGCAAATGTGAAGCAATCCATCTGGTGGAGTCAGGTTACAGCTAAATTAGCCATCTCCTAAGCTGCGTGTTTGGTAACGTTTGTTTCCATATATCTAGTATCATCACTGCTGTGGATGCATGTTCGAGAACAGTCCAGTGACCTCACTGTTTGTCTATTACCAGAATAAAAAATAAAACATACTGGCCTGTGGTGTCCCTCCATAATACAGCGCAAGATCACACCTGTTACCCAAGCGGGACGTCAGGAGAGGATTACCATCCCCACGGTGCTCTACACATCAGGTTTTAGTCTCTGCAGGGCGGCACAAATATTATCCCTCTCTTTCCATCTTTCCATCTCGCTCTTGCTCTCTCTCCAGTTTCTCCTCCCTCACTACCTACAGTATCTGCCTAACCTGTCTATTCTCTACTTGTAATATAATTTATTCTGGTCTGAAAGGGTTTTATGTTGAAATCTAACTTTACGTTTGTACCCTCCTTGTATTTATCAGTTTTTAGGTGTGTGTGTGTGTGTGTGTACACCAACCACTATGAAGTTGTCCCGGTTGTCAGCGATTACATGCTGACGTGGTCTTATTTTAGCCCAAGCATTAACTAAACCCATGTAGAAAGACTAATAAAGCGTCCAGCGTATGATTTTAAAGTGTGTGTGTGTGTGTGTGTGTCAGTCAATCGTAGCGGTCTGTGTCTGCATAATCTGTACAGCCAACGTTATAATGTATATTTGTAAAAGTTGTTGCGATGCCTCTTCTTATCTGTCTCGTTGTAAGCGCGGTGAAGTTGGCTGGACGTTTGATATTTAGTTGATATTCAATTTTAACTTCCCCTTCGTTCGAGATCGACAACACAGTTCAGGTCAAAGATGTGATCAGGGTCAAAGAAAGTTGACATTATTACAGAGTATCGAGAGAAAACTAAAGATATGTATCCGACATAAAGCTCCATAGCACTTCATCATCTTTCTGTCTAAGGGACCGTCGACAAATTACCGTTTTGGTAGATCGGCAATGACAGTAGGGATGCAACACGTTGGCTATTTTTTGAAAATATATTCACTAATAATTTGTTTTCATAATGATTGCATTACTTTCCAATATGTACAGTTCAGTTATTATTATTTCTGGAAAATATGAATTACAAATCTAATTCTCTCATTCTGATTGCTGTAGTCCTTCCCAATCACTCACTGCTACTTACTACAGGTCACGGTTTCCTGAAAAGACAGTTTATATGGAAGCAGGACTCCATTTTCTCTGAAAAATATGACCTGGGCCGGCACATGTTCACGTTAAAAAGCGTGTGCGGGCACGAGCACTACGGTCACGCGCAAAGTGTCCCGGTTTTAGTTCCCAGGAAATCTGGTCACCCTACTGTAGGGGGGGGGGCTCTATAGAGAAACCTGTAGGGGGGGGGGGCTCTATAGAGAAACCTGTAGGGGGGGGGGCTCTATAGAGAAACCTGTAGGGGGGGGGGCTCTATAGAAACCTG
Source organism: Sander lucioperca (assembly GCF_008315115.2). Taxonomy (NCBI): domain Eukaryota; kingdom Metazoa; phylum Chordata; class Actinopteri; order Perciformes; family Percidae; genus Sander; species Sander lucioperca. The sequence goes on along the minus strand of NC_050193.1, from coordinate 312,971 downwards.
TAGGGGGGGGGGCTATAGAGAAACTTGTAGGGGGGGGGGCTCTATAGGGGGGGGGCTCTATAGAAACCTGTAGGGGGGGGGCTCTATAGAGAAACTTGTAGGGGGGGGGCTCTATAGAGAAACTTGTAGGGGGGGGCTATAGAAACCTGTGGGGGGGGGGGGGGGGGGCTTTATAGAGAAACCTGTAGGGGGGGGGGGGGGCTCTATAGAGAAACCTGTAGGGGGGGCTCTATAGAGAAACCTGTCAGCAAAAAGAGAGAAAACAGAGAAGAAATGGCCACTGCAGAGCGCCCGTTAATTGGTCTGGATACGTGGCGTATCGTCACAGCTGATTAAGGCAGTAATTGCATCAGAGCCGAGCTGTTATCCAGCTGGGGGTTCCTCTGGTTTGTAGCTGTACGCCGTTTTGATCGCTGCGCTGAGTACCGCTCAGAACAATTAGGTGATTGTGAGTCGAAGTTGTTCTTCATTATATCTTATATTTTGGCTCTGCTGTCAATGCTTGTGCACCATCTGGTAAGGACAGTTCATTATTTTGTGGAAAAGAAGAAAACATATCTTCATATATTGAAGTTTGAATTATAAAGTGTGGGAGCAGCTTTCTGACAACGTTGTTGATCCCTTTTGTTGTTTTGGAAGGCGGCTTGGTCGACGCGCTTAAACATGACTCAGGATCACTCCACTGGTTTCCTTTTAGTTTCACATTTATTTATGTATCACTGAAACTTCAATGTGATACGTTTTCGTCTTTTCCACAAAAATAATGAAATGTCCTTACCAGATAGTGCACAAGCATAGACAGCAGAGCAAAAATAAAAGATAAAACAAAAAACAACTTCGGCTCACCTAACTGTTCTGAGCGGTACTTCGGTCCAAAAACCGTGTGGCTACAAACCAAAGGCCCCAAACTGAATGACAGCTCGGCTCTTATACACCAGCTGATGTCATTACTGCCTTAATCAGCTGATTGTCAGAAGGCTGTGACGATATTCCACGCATCAAGATCAATTAACACCAATTGTCAGTTTACAATGAGTCTAGTTTACTGTGAATGTCACAGCATTTATGCACAATTTATCAAAATAAAAGTTAATATTGAAATCATAATTTTGGCTCCAACATGAAGGATAATAAATGTGACTAACAGAAGACATCAGTGGATTAATTCAGAGTCATGTTTAAGCGCGTTGACTAAGACGCATTTCAAAGGACACAAAGGGATCAAATACGTTGTCAGAAAGTTGCTCCTACATTCACTCATTCATTGGGTTGCAAAGGGGCGGACATTTTCTGGTAAATTTTCACAAACTTTCCATAGAAAGTTTAGCTGGGGAATTTTGGAAACATTCCAATTTGGAAACTTTCATGGGAATTAATGGAAATTATAAGAATTTGGATGGGATGTAGTCTTTGGGCTCAAATGTAGTACAGTCCTGTCTTCAATCAGCTTCAATCTGCTGCTGAATGTTGGACTCTAGAAATGATCTGTGCAGGGGGTGTGGCCTCAATGGCGTGCTAAGGTAACCATCAGCGCTGTCTATTGTTTCCAGCCTATCAAGAACAAGTGGGCTATACAATTGACACACAGGTTAATAGCAATGGGTTCTTTTTTACCCCCCTCTCCCCAAAAAAAAAAAAAAAAAAAAAAACTCCCACATTTTAAAAACTAAATGTTGGCCAGTATGTAGCAGCTTCTGCTGATGACTGCGTGCATGTCATTGATGAATATAGGGAGGACATTCAACTGAAGTTGCATTAAAGCGTAACTCTCGCCAAAATGCAACCTAGGGTCTTTTTGTGAATGTACCAGAGTCAAATTTTCGTTTAAAAGCACATTTAGGATGGAATCACCACCAGATTTACCGTATTCTTGTTTTTGGGTCAAATGGTCTTTTGAATGGGAGAGCTAGGGACACTTTGATGCTAGCCTCAAAATATCTATTTTTAAACCACTAAGAAGGCTCGACACAACATGAGACTTTGCTCCAAGTATCACCAGGAGCTCTACACCTTAACTCCACCGGTGACCAAGATATACTATAACCAGGAGCTCTACACCTTAACTCCACCGGTGACCAAGATATACTATAACCAGGAGCTCTACACCTTAACTCCACCGGTGACCAAGATATACTATAACCAGGAGCTCTACACCTTAACTCCACCGGTGACCAAGATATACTATAACCAGGAGCTCTAGACCTTAACTCCACCGGTGACCAAGATATACTATAACCAGGAGCTCTACACCTTAACTCCACCGGTGACCAAGATATACTATAACCAGGAGCTCTACACCTTAACGAAAGCATTGACAACATTGGTTGTGTACCCAGAGTTTACTAAAAAGAAAGGTTTTAACAACTCACATTAGCTGTTGTTGTTTACGCTATCCACCATTTTCCCAGTCCAAAATAGGCGATCTCTGAATGTGAATGAACGGACTCCGTAGGAGGAAATGTCATTCTTATATGAGGCTCCTTTTTCAACTACAAGGTCAATACTGTGTTTCACTAACGACAAAACAACGAATTATCCGTGCATTTATATGGAACTAAGCTTTAGGAGCTCTCCATCTTTACTCTCCTCCCTCGACTATTTCTGACTGGCTCGATAGACGGAGACCGGAAGAACAACAGCTACAAGTAGTGCATTTTGGCGAGAGTTATGCTTTAAATCAGGTTGCTTTAACCAAGATTATGCTGCAAGATGTTTTTATTTCAACTACATTTAAGTTCCCTGTTATAGACTAACCGTATTATAACAAGCAATATTAAAAATATCCAGTTTATTCCCATTAATTCCCGTTAATTCCCATGGAAAGTTTCCAACTTTGAAAATTCCCAGAATTTTGCAACCCTATTCATTCATTCATTAATTCATTCATTCATGCATCATCTGTTTGCAGGCGACGACGATGATGGCTTCCGCTCAGCTACGCGTATTCTCAAGCAATAACATCGACATCTGTATTATCAACCCAAGAATACCCGTGGTCGAGACGGGAGCAAACGGTCAGGCCACCTCGCTCCCCTCCACCTTCTCTCTCTCTCGCTCTCTCTCTCTCTCTGGCCTCCCATCCCCCTCTTCGTCCGTTGGACGCTGCACGGAAGGGAGAGAGCTGGAGGGAAGGGTGGGGGTTTCATAGCTGCTCAAACATGTCCACGTCCTGCAAGGAAAAAAGAGACACAACACAACAGTTTTGGGACCGATTCATCAAGCAATTAGGGCTGCAAGTAATGAGCATTTTCATTGTCGATTGACATGCACATTATTTTGGTTTGGTTACACTTTACTTGAAGGTATCTACATAAGAGTGACATGACTCGAGAATCGACAGTTACAGTGTTTAGAAATGAAAGCCTGATCTATTTTTCCTTTTCAGTATTCGTGGGTGCTTGTTTTTCTTTTTCACCGGGGAAATACGACCGCGTTGCATTCTGGATATACGGGAGTAAAATGTAGGGTACATCGGTCAGTACCCAATCTGTGCTGCCTGCACGATCTGTCATGCACAAGATGATAATCCTGTTTTACGAAGGTTTACGAGACTGCACGATCTGTTCCACGCTTCCGGTCGTAGTTGACGCTGTCATGACACGTGAACCCTAACCCCAAATCTAACTCTAACCCTAACTTGTCATGACAAAAACCGAATGACACTAAAAGAAACATTTATGACTGTTTATAATGTTTATGACACGTTCATAACCGCGCCATGTCACTCTTATGTAGATACCTTCAAGTAAAGTGTAACCTTTTGTTTTTATCGTCTTGTAAACATGCACACTGCAGCTTCCCGGAGCACAAAACGCCGTCTGAAAATGTCTCGTTTTGTTTCGGTTATTTAGTTAACACCGATATATGTAGAGCTGCAAAGATTAATCGATTGTCAGCTATTTTAGTAATTGATTCATCGGTTTGGGTCATTTTTTTATGTTCATTTGGGGAGTTAAGGAAGAAAACAGGAGCGTGAAATATCACTGCCCTCTGGACACCATAGAGGAGGTAGGGGAGAGGAGGCTGTTAGCCAGGCTGAGCATCAATCAGCACTCAGACTCTTTAATACAACATCATAATGTAGCACCGCTAGGTAATGCAACATTATAATGTAGCACCGCTAGGTTATGCAACATCATAATGCAGCACCGCTAGCTAATGCTACATCATAATGCAGCACCGCTAGCTAATGCTACATCATAATGCAGCACCGCTAGGTAATGCAACATCATAATGTAGCACCGCTAGCTAATGCTACATCATAATGCAGCACCGCTAGCTAATGCAACATCATAATGCAGCACCGCTAGCTAATGCAACATCATAATGTAGCACCGCTAGGTAATGCAACATCATAATGCAGCACCGTTAGTTAATGCAACATCATAATGTAGCACCTCTAGGTAATGCAACATCATAATGCAGCACCGCTAGTTAATGCAACATCATAATGCAGCACCGCTAGCTAATGCAACATCATAATGTAGCACCTCTAGGTAATGCAACATCATAATGCAGCACCGCTAGCTAATGCAACATCATAATGTAGCACCGCTAGCTAATGCAACAACATAATGTAGCAGCTCTAGCTAATGCTACATCATAATGCAGCACTGCTAGCTAATGCAACATCATAATGTAGCACCGCTAGCTAATGCAACAACATAATGCAGCACCGCTAGGTAATGCAACATTATAATGTTGCACTGCTAACTGGTTCTGCTACATGAGCCATCACTTCACTATATTCTGCACTATGCATATTTATCTATTTATCACTCTTTGCTACCTCCAACTGTGCAATATGTCATCTCTACTCATCTGTGTATCTGTTTATATACTGTCTGTTTATATGAGGGTGTTTATTGTGTAAAAACGTTTGTTGTATTACTACTAACTAATTTTATTCTTTCTATTTCTTATACTTTATGTATATCGTTTCTCCTATGTCTACTTAATGTATATTTGTGTTATTCTGATGTGTGTACATTTTTTTCTTTTGTGCTGCTGTAGCACAGGAATTTCCCCAGTGTGGGATTAATAAAGTCTATCTTATCTTATCTTAAATATGAGATATATTTATGTAGCTTTAAACTTTGGAGCTTCTGGCTTTATTTAACAAGAGCTGTGTTGGAAAACGTCCCCTCATCACTCACTCACTATTCCCTATGAAGTGTTTATTAAATAGTGAAGTATAGAGGGAACGACCAAACGAGATTTCAGACACTCACTGAAAACATTGGCATCATGTGCACAAACCGGAAACTTAAATACTTCTAATACGTCCCTGAAAGAAACCGAGAACTCGGGACGAGAGTAAAAGGTTGTATATTATATGTGTTGCATCATGCAACACATATAATATACAAGACTCGGACTCAAACTTAGGTAATGGTGACTCGGACTCGAACACTGGGGACTCGAGACTTACTTTTTAGTACATTTTCCTGACGATATTTGCATAGTTTTACTTAAGTAACATTTTCTCTGCAGGACCTTTACTTGTAACAGAGTATTTCTACAGTGTGGTATTAGTACTTTTACTGAAGTAAAGGATCTGAATACTTCTTCCAGCACTGATCGTACACCAGGGTGCGATACAGTTTGGGCTTTTTTCCACTGATGCTTGGAACTCCTGACTGAGTAAGGGGGCGTGAGATGTGTCCCTGTTTATCAGCGAACGCCACAGTCGCACGCACAAATCTGAGCGAGCGAGGGGCCGCCCCCGCAAAGCCACCATGCTGCACACACGAGAGGAATCAGGAGGAAGGGAAGGAGAAAACAGAGCGAAAGTGATACAGAGCAGGAGGCTTTTAAGGAGAGAGGGAAAGGAGGAGGAGAGGCGGAGCGTGCATGTGTGTTTTCATGTGCACGAGAGAGATGGAGAAAGGGACGGGAGAAGGCGACATGACGGCATACGAGATGAGAGAGGAGAGACAGAAATACAGGAAATGCCAGAGAAGAGAATGAGAAAGAAAGGATAGCAGACTGATGTCATGAAGTAGCGTATGTATGACACGCCAATTCGTATGCCATTATTGGCGTGTTATTAAGACACATACTCGCTTTTTAGCGTGTTTATCAACGCCGTTTGGCCTCCATTGACTTACATTACCTTGCGATTGCGTGTGAATTGACGCCGTAGTGAGTAGTATGAAAGGGAGAAAATCTGTGTAGGGAGGTTGGTCGGGGGGGAGGATGGGTCAAACACAGGACTTTCACCATGGAGACTAAACTCAACCATAGCCTCGCAATAACACGCCACGTGGCTTTAGAAAGTGGCGTGTATGTTTACGCTGTGACGTTGCAGACTGCCGTCTGCTGTATACAGCGTAGACCAGGGGGTCACCAACACGGTGCCCGCGGGCACCAGGTAGCCCCCAAGAACCACATGAGTAGCCCTCAGGCCTGTTCTAAAAATGAAAATTGAATATTGACATTATCTGTTTCCCACCCGGACATGTTTTGAGAAAAGAGAAAAAATTGTGGGTAAGAACTCGCCTTTTGATGACAACGTCAAATGGTGACAAATGTCGGAAAAAGCGACAAAAAACCCTCAAAAAAGGCAACAAAAACCTAAAAAAAAAATGGTAAAAAAAAACTCGAAACAGGCAACAAAAACTCAACAAAAAGAAGCAACAAAAACTTTTAAAGAAAACTTCACAAAGGCGACAAAACATTGAAAAAACCTTGAACGTGGAGAAAATGATTGATTACGCAAAAAATAAATTTTGATTACGCAAATTACGTCTATGTACAATGGTGTAGTGTAATGTGGGTCTGATGTATTGTAGTGGGTATACTGTACTGCAGGGGTCACCAACACGGTGCTCGTGGGCACCAGGTAGCCCCCAAGGACCACATGAGGAGCCCTCAGGCCTGTTCTAAAAATGAAAATTGAATATTGATATTATCTGTTTCCCACCTTGTTAAGTCATTGTAGATAATTATTGATAATGACAAAATCATTAACGTTTTCAGTGTCTTCACATAGATGAGTATCATTAATCATTAATAATCATATACAACTAAAGGCAAACTGAGCAAATTTGTTATTTCAGAAGAGTGTATCAAACTGGTAGCCCTTCATATGACTCAGTACCCATGAAGTAGCTCTCAGTTTCTAAAAGGTTGGTGACCCTGCTGTACTGTATATGTATGGGCCAGGATCTACTGTTGGGGGGTCTGGATGTCCTCCCCCAGGAAAATTTTGAGCATCAACGACTTCATTTCCTGCATTCTGACACTTTTATGCACCAATTTACGGTGGAAATCCCTTTATTTAGCCAATGTGAAGGTGAAAAACACAAATGACAATTCTAAATATATCAAAGATATAATGGAAAGTATGTTACGTCATTGGGTATTTTTAAGTGGGTATATGGAAATCCTGGAGATTTCTTAGTGGGTATACTGCGTATACCTACGTATCACGTAGACTACACCACTGCCTATGTGTCAACTTAAATATATAACTTATCTATGTTGATAATCGATGAATCGCTTTGAGTCACATGGTGGCATTGAGTTAGCGTTGAGAGGCATTAACGCCAACTAGAGAGGACTTCTAAACGGTACAGAACGGGCATCTTGAACAAAGCCCTCGCCCTCCATTTAGACGGATAAAACTCAACGATTGACTCCCCCTTTTTATGATCAATTGCACATCAGTCATTTTCCTCTCCTAAAGAAAATGTAACTTTAAAGGAACACGGCAACTATTCTCAGAAAGGCACTGCTACTTCTGCTACTTGGGCGGAGGGATTTGCTCGCAGCACCTGGAAAGCACCGTTGCTACTCTCTGCTCCGAGCAAATCACTCCACCCAAGTAGCAGAAGTAGCAGTGCTTCGCCTTCTGAGAATATAGTTTCCAGTATGTATACGGTTAGAAGATGGCTGTGTGTCATGTGACCTTGTTATTTGTACACCCTGTGACTCTACAAATCACAACATGTAAATAGGAACATGTTGGCGTTATTTTGTCACTTATTGGGAGCAGTAGGCTAGATGGAGCCAGTTACCTCCAGGATCTGTGCTAAGCTAGGCTAGATGGAGCTGGTTACCTCCAGGATCTGTGCTAAGCTAGGCTAGATGGAGCCGGTTACCTCCAGGATCTGTGCTAAGCTAGGCTAGATGGAGCCGGTTACCTCCAGGATCTGTGCTAAGCTAGGCTAGATGGAGCTGGTTACCTCCAGGATCTGTGCTAAGCTAGGCTAGTGGAGCCAGTTACCTGCATCAGACAGAGTTACAACACGCACAGAGATGAGAAGGGTATGTCTGGACTTATCTGACTCTGGGGGATACGGGGAATAAGTCCCAATAAGTCGGCGTGTTCCTTTAATGTACTGTATCTATGTGACCACAGCTGCAAAGATGAATCGATTAATCGCCAACTATTTTGATAATCGATTAATTGGTTTGAGTCATTTTTTATGAAATAAAGAGTCTAACGTCTGTTATGTCAGCTTGTTAAATATGAATATCTTCTAGTGTCTTCTCTCCTCTGGGACAGGAAACTGAATATTTTTTAGTTGTGGAGAAAACAAGACATTTGAGGACGTCATCTTGGGCTTTTTGGGGAACTCTGATCCACATTTTTCACCATTTTCTGACATTTTAGAGACCAAACTACTAATCCATTCATCCAGAAAATAATCAACAGATGAATGGACAATGAAAATAACCATCAGTTGCAGCTCTAGATATGAAAAAGACAGGGTCCCCCGCCCCCATAATAAGTCTCAGGTGCAGCACCCAAGACATTTTTGGCAACATCTGAACCTGAATGAATGTAAAATGCGACAAAAAAAGTGCCAAAAACAGCAAAAAACAGCATCAAACTTACTGAAAGACTTTCCTCACTTCTAATGATTGTAGTTGGACTTCTTTAGCAACGTTTTTGAGTGTTTTATGTATTATGTGCTTTAGGTTTTCCAAAGTTTTAGACACAGATATGGTAATAATAACGGTCCAAAATAATGTCAAAATGCATTTTTTTAATTGAAAATATCAAATTTTCTTGAAGAAAGACCCTTAAACCCCTCCGCCAAATATGCGCACCTAACCCTACGTTTCCACGTGGCCGGCTATTTTCATAAATGGACATTTCAACCTCTCCGTTTTCAAAAATAACATTGTGCACAGCTGTCAGTTTTCAGAAAAGTGTCCGTTTACACGTCCCCGTGTATATATGCCGTCAAGAGCACGCCAGACCTGTAGGTGGCAGTGTAACGGGAAGCTCCAGCCCACGTTAGCCAATCAGAATCCAGAAAATAGCAACAACAGCAAGGAATCATTTCCTCTCTCTCCTCTTCCTCACTTCCTCTGCTGCCTAAACCTCCGTTTGTCTCAGTTTACATGCTAACGTGCAAACTAAGTTCTCCAAAATCTCCACTCTGGCCGGATGTTTTATAAAGAACCGTTTTCAGAGGAGAATTCCCCGTTAGCGTGTAAACGAAGGTCTAAGTCTTCTGATAAACCCAGAGACAACACTGACAATGAGAAGCAGCGAATGGAACTAGAAAATGTTTTTGTCACTATTTTTGTTCGTAAAAGGATTAAAATAATCGATCTTGATTCTCAATAAATCGTTTTCTCAAACAATTTAGCCCATGTAAAAAGCAAACTTAACTATTAAATATAAAATCAACAACACAAAAAGAAATATGATTGGAACAACACATGGTTAAAGATGCACTAGGTAATATTTAATTTAATAATTTAATTATAAAACTACCTTTCTGTCATATCTGCTGAAACTGACCCTATGTTCTAGTAGAACTACAGGAAGTAGGTCATTAAAATAAATCCAGCTCCTCTGGCTCCACCTACAGCCTGGAGAGAGATTTACAAAAATCCACAGCTCCCTGTTCAGATGTAAGGACGTTGGTTGGAGGGGTGGATGGGTCAAACACAGGACTTTCACCAGGAGACCGGGGATCAGGTACCGCATGTCAAGTTTCCTGACTGTCCGTCCACACCGCCGCCGACTTCTAAAGATACAGGAAGTCATTCATCTTCAATGGAAGCTGCTTCTCTCAGCTGCAAGGAGCGGAAAATCTGTCGGCATCGCGTTTTGGGCGTTTTGAGCGACCAGAGCGTCAATCAGAAAGTTGAAAATAGGTCAACTTTATGGTAATGAGCTATGACGCGGTTCAGCGGCAACCAATCAGAATATAGACGTCCTTCACGCTGGCTGATTCCAGAGAAACATACGATGTAAACTTTGGTTCCTACCAAAACATTAGTTCAGAGAAAAAGGAGGAGAAGCTCATCGTGGCCGTTGCTGGGTTCCCTATCATTTATGATATTTGCGTATAGGGACCAGTTAACGTTACCTGCCGGTCACATGGTCTCTAAACAGTCCGCTCACGGTGAAGTCCTGCACGGATCAACAGCTGGCGGCTGCTCGCTCTGCCTGCACGCTGCTGCGGTTCAGCGGCTAACGAGCGAGCTAACTGCTAACAGACACCGCTGCGACCAACAACCAATACACATTCTGTCATTATATATGTCATTTATAAAAGGTTTCTAGTGTCAGTGTATTGGCCGTGCAGTGGCTGCTTGATCTTTTTCCATGATGAACATAGAATGCTGCTACGTCAGAGCGGCCAAAGCCTCAAACAGCTTCCCCGGACTTTCTGACCAGCGTCCTCGACCGGGCGGCCAGAGCTTCTTTGCAGCTCAAGTCGGCGGCGGTGTGGACGGACAGTTAAGTCTCTTTCTTCTTTTCCGTCCAGTTCTTCCCGTGTGTCATGGAAGCATAAGCCCACCCACGACCTTTTCCTTAACTTAAGGAGCCGTGTTCATTTCACAGAATTCTTCCATGGGCCCATCGCGAAATGTTTTGCGATTCCGTGAAACTGCCACAGATTTTGAGTTAAAGGGCCGTGTTCATTTCACGGAAGTCTGTGAGATCAGGTTGTAATTGGAACAACACAGGTTAACATTGTTAAAACATGAAATAAAACAACGAAGGATACTGCATAATAAAATAAACAATAAAACAAGGGTTTGGGTTTAAAAGATATCGACTGAGCCTGCCTCCCTAACGTTGGATGGAAGACCATTCCAGAGGGTGGGTGCAACCAAAGGCAAAGCCGGTGACCAGCTAATATTTTTTTTATATTTGGGATGTTCAGGAGACCAGCATCCATAGAACGAAGGGGGCGTGCTGGGATATATGGTGTAAGTAGCTCACTTAGGTAGGCAAGCACAAGTCCTTTTAGGACTTTATAAGTCAACAGCAGCCCCGGCTTGCACAGGTAACCAATGTTTATGAAGTCTCTTTATATAGACCTTAGTGGTCCTCTAATACTGTATCTGAAGTCTCTTTATATAGACCTTAGTGGTCCCCTAATACTGTATCTGAAGTCTCTTTATATAGGCCTTAGTGGTCCCCTAATACTGTATCTGAAGTCTCTTTCCCTAAATTCAGCCTTGGTGCAGAATTACAGCCACTAGAGCCAGTCCCACAATGATCTTTCCTTAGGATGTGGTATTTCTGTGTCTGTAGCCTTAAATGCTATTGAGGAGGAGAGAGGGGGGGGCAAGGTGGAGGGGGGGGGGGTGGCCTTAACCAACTGCCATGCTTCGCTCGTTTGCAAGCCATGATGTCTCTCTCTCTCTCTCATGGGTGGGCCAAATTCTCTGGGCGGGCAAAGCAGAGAAAGGGGAGGTAACCTTTCCCCTTATGACGTCATAAAGGGAAGATTCCTGATTGGCCCATCTGAGCTTTCATTTTCTCAAAGGCAGAGCAGGATACCCAGGGCTCGGTTTACACCTATCACCATTTCTAGTCACTGGGGGACCATAGGCAGGCTGGGGGAACTCATATTAATGTTAAAAAACCTCATAAAGTGACATTTTCATGCCATGGGACCTTTGGCAGATCTAAATCTCCATCTTCTGAAGATGCCACATCTACCGTAAAGCTGCAACGTACACCAACATCTTTCACCCTCTTCTGACATTTTAGAGACCAAACAACTAACCCATTCATCCAGAAGATAATCCACAGATTAATGGACAATGGAAACAATCATTAGTTGCAGCAGTAGAAAACAGAACGGAGAGAGACAGAAAGGACGGGGAGAGGGAGGGGGGAGGACTGTCATCCTGTGACATGATTGGCTGTGTCAGGAAGAGATAAGCAGTCTTCACATCCCTCTGCCCTCGCGTCTTCAAGGCCCTGGAATCAAACGTTTGGAGAACAACCGCCGAGCTCCTCTGCACTGAAAGAGAGACTACATGAAAGAGAGTGATTCCCGCTATCAAACACCTCGGCATGTGAAATACCACACGCTTTTCAAAAAGGCACGGATGTGGAGAAAGAAAGACAGACAGAAAAGCGTCTGGTTTGAAGTATAGAGCTGTAAACGGGCCTTAAAAGTTCGCCCCGACAGAATTCGGCCCGAGCCCGACAAGTACATTTTGATTGACAGCTTTTTAAAAGCCCAAAACTGTTTACAGTTTACAGACACTATTCAAATGTGCACACACACAGCTCTTTCAAGAAGGAGTAATTTCTACATGTTTTAACATAATGTATTCGTGACTAACGGAGGCTATCGGCCACTTAGAAGTTGGAATATAGAAATAAAATAAGTCCTCCAGAGGCCAGCCTCCATTTCACCTCCTCAGCATACATTTACACGCATCACCTGGCCCGAGCCCGGCCCGAGCCCGGCCCGAGCCCGGCCCGAGCCCGAGCCCGGCCCGAGCCCGTGTAAAATGATAGAAATTAAGATCAGCACGAAAAGATCTTCAGCGCTGGTTTGAAGACATTAGGCGTCTTCATACAGAGACCTAATAGCAGCGTCTAAAACTAAACATTTTATAAACAACATGAAGGTGCGAAGATTAAATGCCAAACTATTTTGATAACCACACTATTACAGACATATCTCTTTTTAGATCCAAACTCCAAACTTAGTTATTATTTAGAACGGCTTTTAAAGGTGCAGTATAACATTTATAAAACTACCTTTCTGTCATATCTGCTGAAACTGACCTTATGTTCTAGTAGAACTACAGGAAGCAACGGACGGAAAAATATCCCCCTTTCTCTGTAGTCTACTGTTAGCTAGCTACCGTAAATGTAGGCTACTTTTAAAATGCCATATCTTCCCTCTGTGCTCACCAAAACGCACGTAAAAGCATATTAACCGAACCAATAAGAAATGGTCAAGTAAGCTGAGTAAGTCCCAGCTGCACCCCCCATCCCTGTATGCTACACTACTACAGTGGATAGCTATGGCTATCAAAGAAGATAGCCTACACCCTCTGAATAGGGACTTCCAGTATCTCCCCTCTGGACGGAGGCTAAGAGTTCCTGGTTACAGAACTACAAGATTTAAAGATCTTGTACCAGCGGCAATCACTCTGTTAAACAAACGGTAAAATTATTTGCACAAAACGCACAAGCACTTTGGTCATGCTATTTTCTATTCCTTTTTATCTATGTTTTACTACCTGTTTTTATATGTTTTAATGTTGTGTGTGTTGCATGTTATGTTGTGGTCTACAAAGTTTTAAGGATGTCCTGCCTCTTAGATTGTAAAACTAGTTTACCTACGGGTACTAATGAAGTAACCTGACCTAACCTAACCTAACCATTCACTGCACGGGATCGCTAGTACACATATTACATCTTTGATGTCATTTTTCAGTTTTTTCAAGAATCGGGTTAGGAATCGGAATCGTAAAAATCGTACCCAACCCTAGTCAAAACTACTCTGATGTCAGCTCCTTAAATATGAATATGTTCTAGTCTCTTCTCTCCTCTGGGACAGGAAACTGAAGATCTTTGAGTTGGGGCCAAAACAAGACATTAGAGGACGTCATCTTGGGCTTTTTGGGAACTCTGATCCACATTTTTCACCATTTTCTGACATTTAAGAGACCGGACTACTAATCCATTCATCCAGAAAATAATCGTTAGTTGCAGCCCTATAAACAGTAACTAAGTACATCTACTCCACTACTGTACTTCAGTCCAAATGTTGAGGTACTTTTACTTTACTTGAGTCTGTTCTTTTCATGCCACTTTCTACTTCTACTCCGCTACATTTCAGAGAGAAATATTGTACTTTTTACTCCACTACATTCATCTGTTACAGCTTTAGTTACTAGTTACTGTAGTTACTCCACTACATTCATCTGTTACAGCTTTAGTTACTAGTTACTTTACACATTAAGATTACTGCTCACAAAACACACACACACACACACACACACACACACACACACACACACAGTAGACCATATTAATTGTGTGTGTGTGTGTGTGTGTGTGTATATGTGTGTGTGTATCTCTGTGTGTGTGTGTGTGTGTGTGTGTGTATGTGTGTATATGTGTGTGTGTGTGTGTGTGTGTGTGTGTGTGTGTAGACCATTAACCACACAACTGTTTGGATCCTTTACACTTTCTACAATGTTTTAATACTTTAACTACATTTTCCTGATGATACTTACAGACTTTTACTGAAGGAACATTTTCACTGCAGGAGTTGTACTTGTAACAGCGCTGTAGCCTGATAGTATAGCCTTGTGGTTTTCAAAATAAAAGGCCCTGAGATTTGAAATCCCTGTGTCTTTCCTTTTAACAGCTCTTTCTCCGTCTTCCCCTCGCCATAAGCTCTCACATTAGACGGCATTAGGGAGGGAGACGGCGCGAGGAGAAGCTACTCCCGTACGTCTCCCTTCCTGCAGGACTCAACATCTCGGCTCTTAACCGTGCGGCCCGGCCTCTTCGCTCTCCCCTGACTCAGTCAATCCCCCATGTGCCATCTCCAGGAAGAGAAATCCCCAATTTAATCCTTCACCCATTACTATAAGCTCTGACCCTCTTATATGGATCGGCAGGATTATAGAAAAGGTAGGAATTATGAAGGTATTACGAGGAATTAGTTCGTTTAAAGTAGCTTAAAGCTTTGTGTCTGATGACGCAAAAGTCCAGTGAAAAGAAACATGAAATCTATGCATTCAAGTGGTTTCTTGAGGAGACTTATTAAAGATTAATCTGTTGTATGTTTTCTCAATTATTGCTTTAAATTATTATTATTGCAAAGTGCAACGAAAAAAACACTGGTACCTTTAGTTTGCAAAACGACTTTCTCACCCTCTATATATCATTCAATCATGCAATGTGAATTAATGTCTCCTTATATTTAGTTATTTTGTAAGGAATGTCATTTTAATCAATATTAAATAAATGAATAAATAAATAAATAAATATGCCTTTGAAATACATCCTGAACTAAATAAATGAGGCAATAAATACATAAAAATATAAATACATGTAAATATTCATATAAAAATGAATCTATTAGTTAAATAAATAAATTGGTTTTACGTTTACTTATTTCATGGAACTTTTATTTTATGAATCCACATTTATTTATTTCTGTGGACTTTTATTTCCTAATAATTTAGATACTTTTCTCAGACATTGTAATGCACCATTTAACGTTAACGTTATGCCTACCAGCACCTGACCTTAGTTATATATAGTTATAGTTGTGTACTACTCTGTGTTGTGGCGCAGTTTCAGCTCACATTCAACATGTTACAAGTGACACGTTAGCATAGGGTGACCAGATGAGAATGGTTAAAATTCGGGACGGGACGAGACGGGGGGAAGGGGGAATTGAGGAATTCAACTGTCTGTCATGTAAACCCGAAAATACAATAAAATAATCATTAAAATCATGAACTCAAGTGTCCTTATGAAACAAATAAAACAAACACAATGACCTTTTCCCTACCCCGTCCTCCCGGTACCTGCAGAGACGTTTTCGCTTTTTAGCTACGTGTTCATCAGCCTGAGCCTCTATTTCAACATGAATGAATGAATGAATGAATGAATGAATGAATGAAAAATAGCAATGCATGTTATCAGAATTCGTGCCTAGCCGCCTACGTAGGGCCTACGTGCTGCTGCAGCCAACGAGCAGCCGATGGAAGCTGGCTACAGACGACTCCATCACCATGAACAGTTTTTAATGTTCTATCAGACTATAACTACTCAAGAGTCTGCTCTTGAGACTTTGCTCTAATTTTTGGGACAATTAGGGCAGGATTCGGGATTCGGGACAACTGCTTGGATTTTGGGACTGTCCCGAATTCTTTGGGACGTCTGGTCACCCTACGTTAGCATCAGTGAAACAGACTGGAGATGCCATAATCTAACTATAAAATCTCAGACCCTCTGTGTGTGGTTTTGAAGGAGGAAGTGACTTTAGAATAAAAGCAGATAGTGCTGGACTCGGTCGAGACCAACTGGAATATTTGGCGAGTCAGAGACAAGTCAGAGTCCAAATACCAACGAGTCCAAGACGAGTCCAAGACCAGTCAGAGTCCAAATACTCTGAAATGTAACCAGTAACATTTCTCTGTCAGGTAAATGTAGTAGTACAATGTTTCCATCTGAAGTAGAAGTACATAGTAAGTCAGTAGTATACAGTTGGGTTGCGTATTACTTTGGGGGCCTTCTGCAAGTAATTTGGGGGTACAATAGTTCTGGAGACCTCCTAACCATACGACCATACAAGTCGTCTGATCCGCCCCTTTAATCCGACCCACAGGAGCGTTTTCCATCCTCACCAAAACTACTGAGTTAAGTTGATAAAAAGATGGAGGTCTGCAAATCAGACGTGACTTCACTTCCTGAAGGTTACCACATGACGCAGAAAGGTGTCTGACGCGGTGCTGCTGCTGCTAGCCTTGTCTGGACACATGGATGTTTCTCATAAACATAAACATAAATATATTCTGATCTGATTACAGCAAAGACGTCGGCAGGATTGACGGCTAAATAGGCTCCAGAATATTTCCTTCTGGATTGACAGGTGCAATATTTGAAAATTGATAATTATTATTATTATTTTAAATTACGATACGATACGATACAACTTTATTGTCAGCCAAGGCTGAAATTCTTTGTGCATCCCTGGGTAGCTCGTATAAAAAAAGAGGACATACACATACACACATACATACATGAGATTAATAACACCAACAGACATACATGAAACATTACCACAAGTGACATAAACTTCCAAGTAGGAAAAACAATAAAAACATGTATAACAACACAGAAAATGACATGAACATACACACAGACAATGTCTCTGAGACGTATATCCCTGAAATATGTATTGCACTGGATTTAATGTAGCTGGTTTAACAGTAGGATAGATTGATGTATGGAAGAGTTCTGCGAGATGCAATTAAAAGAATGAACTGAATGAAATTACATTATTATCTGCATTTATATCAAAACCTCGAGACTTTCAAACATCAACATGTCATTTATTAAATGTATTTGTGTCTAAATGACATATAAACATCTTTTCATATTCTATGTTGCCTGGAAACGCTTCCAACACGCTGGCGTGTGGCGTGAAAAATAGGCGTCGGTCCTATTTCTAGCATGCACGCGTTTTCTGAGATGTGCGTGTCACGCAGGCAGTGTGCACGCTCTAACCTGTTACCATGGGAGACGAAATAAAAACAGACACGCCACGCAGCCGATGCTCACGCCATGCAGCCGACACGCTCACGCCACGCAGCTGACACGCTCACGCCACGCAGCCGACACGCTCACGCCACGCAGCCGACACGCTCACGCCACGCAGCCGATGCTCACGCCACGCAGCCGACACGCTCACGCCACGCAGCCGCCACGCTCACGCCACGCAGCCGCCACGCTCACGCCACGCAGCCGCCACGCTCACGCCACGCAGCCGACACGCTCACGCCACGCAGCCGACACGCTCACGCCACGCAGCAGACACGCTCACGCCACGCAGCCGACACGCTCACGCGACGCAGCAGACACGCTCACGCCACGCAGCCGACACGCTCACGCGACGCAGCCGACACGCTCACGCGACGCAGCAGACACGCTCACGCCACGCAGCCGACACGCTCACGCCACGCAGCCGACACACTCACGCTACGCAGCAGACACGCTCACGCCACGCAGCCAGTGTGTGTGTCAAACAGTGGCTGTTTAAATGGCGTTTGAGCAATCGATGTATTGCCTTAACCCGAATATAATCAGTTTTTTAAATTGCATGTAAATGCACTGACTGCTGTGCTAAAATAGAAAAAGGTTGCACATTTATTTCCTGTTCATCAACAACTAGAAAGAGTGTCAGGATACGAGTGAGTGTTGTAATGTTTAGACCCTTTGAGGATAAAACACCAACGCCAGGCTCGTCTGAAACAGACAGACTGTCTGCACACACATCACCCTCTCGTGTGCTACCAAACAGCTCCCCACTATGCACCGCATCAATTATTCAACATATTTATCTATGCAATTTGACGGCCTCTCCCCTCTAAAGCTCTGAACAAATTGCAGAAGAAGCTAATATCGCTCCTGGGTCTGTGGCTCAAATCACCACGCCAGCAAGAAAAAACCCAAAGGACGAGCACGAGAGGCTGTAAACAATCACTTGACACTTAGCGCTTATATTTTCTGTCCTGTCGGGCTAAATGCAGGCTGTGAACTCGTGCACACCTCCGCTCTGAGCTGTGTACGCTGCAGTGAAGGTATAGGAGCTTCTTTCATGAAAGAGACGTTGGCAGGAAATGTGTGTAGAGCTGCAGAGATTTTCTCTTTGTTCAGAGGAAAGCATCTCGTTTTCTTGGAACTTTTACGAGCCATTATTTTCCTCAAATGTTCCTTGAAATGTCTTTTATATACTTTAGTCAGGACTGTGCCTTTGCATCTCAGGAATTATGTCACAAGGAGAATATTTAGTCTAGAAAATATCTTTTTCATCCCATTTCATTTAGTTTCACATATTCTGTCTAATTCGCATTAGAGCTGCAAAGATTAATCGATGAGTTGTCAACTATTAAATTAATCGCCAAGTACTTTTTCAACATTTTCTGACATTTTACAGAGCAAACAACTATTCCATTAAGGCTACTATTAATGCTAACTAATCCAATGCAGAAAATATGGGCGGCCTCTAGCTCACCCAGTAAGAGGCTCGCTCCATGTTGGCTGAGTCCTTTGCAGCGGTGCAGGTTTGAATCCAACCTGCTGCCCTTTGCTGCGTGTCATTCCCCACCTCTCTCCCCCTTTCCTGTCTATCCACTGTCACTCTGAAGTAAAGGGAAAAAAGCCCCAAAAAATAATCTTTAAAAAATATAAATATCGAAAATAGACAGATTAATCGACAATGAGTTCGTTAGTTGCTGCCGTATATGTGGCATCTACAGAAGATGGAGATGTAATGCTCTGTCTCGCAGCCGAAACGATTAATTGATTAGTCGATCAACAGAAAAAAATAACTGGGAACCTGTTTTAAAGAATTGACCAATCGTTTCAATTCGTTTCCAAACACAAATAGTGACAAAAACATTTTCTAGTTCCATTCGCTGCTTCTCTTTGTCAGTGTTGTCTCTGGGTTTATTGGTGGACTTAAGGCGCTGACACACCAACACAACGGCCGAACGTCAGCAGAAAAGTCAGTCGGACTGATCAGTGAGCTCCCCGAGGTCCAAAAAGTTCTTCAGAACACACCGAAGAGACGGCGACTTGAGCGTAGGTTCTGCGAGTGCGCGAGACGTAATACGTCTCCATAACAGCAGGCGGAGCTAATCTGTATTGTCGCCAAAAAAAACGAAAACCGGAAATGACGAACGCGTCACGTGGGTCTGGCTTTTTCAGCCGACCATAATGGCGACTCGTTCGAAATATGATCTCGTATTTTTTACGAAAATAGTTCACCGAAACGTGTTTCTGAAAACATTTGAAGAGAGAAATAGGCCGTGCAGTTGCTGAATCTGTCTTCATTTCAGATCAACAAAGGTCAGTTTAAAAGATTTTCATCAGATTTTGAGAGGCTGTCACTGCCCCGTCACATGCTCAGATTTAAACTGTTTACGGCATAACGTGTCATACTGAAATTTGTGAAATCTATAAAATAATAAACGTTTCTCTTTACATACAATAACAGAAGATGGTAATCATTTCAAAAACGTTGTAGCTATCTATGACTGTTTGGTTGCTAACGTTAGCTCAAAACGCCATTAAGTGACAGCCTTTATTGTGTTTGATTGCTAACTTGTAGCCAGCAGCAGCAGTCATTTCAAAAACGTTTTAGCTATCTATGATTGTTTGATTGCTAACGTTAGCTCATAGACTGTGCGTTAGCTCAAAAAGCCGTTAGCATCTTGTAGGCTACTTGTCGCAAAGTGACGCATGCGCGACTCACATCTGCACTCGACTCACATCGGGCAGTGACAGAGGCTTTAGTCACGCTCATCCCGCTCCCCGTTTCCTGGTTAGCTCTCCACCAATCAGATTGGTCATTGAGTCCGACTGCCCGCCCTCCGACACAACAAGTCAGGTCGGCCAAAATGAAGGCCGACGGCACGGAGCACACCGAACAGACTCGAGTCACCGACCTCGCCAGACTGCAGACTAATCAGACGGCTGATTATCAGCT
>NC_050193.1:277500-287500 GCF_008315115.2 Sander lucioperca | reverse complement strand
CTCTCTCTGTCTCCCTCTTCTCTCTCCCTCTTTCTCTCTCTCTCTGTCCCTCTCTCGGTCTCTCTCTCTCTGTCTCTGTCTCTGTCTTTGTCCCTCTCTCCCTCTCTCCCTCTCTCCCTCTCCCTCTCTCTCTCTCTCTCTCCCTCTCTGTCTGTCTGTCTCTCTCCCTTTCTCTCCCTCTCTCTTCCTCTTTCTTTCTCCCTCCCTCTCTCTTCCTCTCTGTCTGTCTGTCTCTCTCCCTCCCTCTCCCTCTCTCTCCCTCTCTGTCCTCCCATTGTTGTGAATCAAGCGTGGTCAAAGGGGCGCGGTGGATTCACAGAGGAGAAACAGATCCAGGCTCACACATCACGCTGATGCTGATGTACGCTGATGATCATCAGGAAGGACTGACAGCTCAGATACTGCAGGGGGGGGGGGATTTATCAGCTGGAAGTCTAACAATAAGAATAATGAAAATACTTCACAATATTATTAGTGGTTGTTTTCATCACTAAGTCATTTGTCGATTGTGGTCTCGATTATAGTCGTTAATCAGGGAAACTATTTCTGAGAATTCATCAATCGTTGGAATCCATTTCCACACAAACGGGGACAGAATACATTTTCTACTTCCATTTGCTGCTTTCTCTTTCAGACTGATCTCATGAAGTGATGTATGTATGACACGCCAATTCATATGCCATTATTGAATAGAATAGAAGAATGCCTTTTATTGTCATTATACACATGTACAATGAGATTAAAAGCAACTTCTTTCCAGTGTCAACATGAAATAAGTAGTGCAAAAAAAGGCGCTGACACACCGAGCCGATAATCGGCCGTCTGACCGTGAATTTCCACAGGATGCAGAACGTCTGCAGACCGGCTCCACTGAGGAACGGCTGCGTGCTCCGCCGTCCGTCAATAACCACCAGGTCTGGATTTGTTGCGTAACGGCTGCGGCCAGCCGACCACGAGATCTCGCGAGTTCACGTATGTTCGCGCGATATAACAGGATGTAGTTTCTATAAACAGAACCACAAAACCACCACCAGTTAGTTTCCATCCAGAGGAGTAGAGGGGAAACTACTCTGAGCTGTGTTTTCAAGGTGTAGTGCAGGAAATATGATCCGCCGTGAGCACGCTGGATTTTATTATATACGAAGTGACGTAATTACGCGACGTGAACATCATCGAAAAGCTGCAAACCCCGCGATGAAGCCACGATGAAACCACAGTTTTTGCAAGTTCCCACAATTTCATCACATAAAATTGCATAAATATCCCACATATTCCATCGCATTTTTTAAGAAAACGTGCAGCATAATCAAGGATTTTTGCCCAAAACAATCACAAAAAAACTCCACATTTTTCTGGAAGGACTGATTTAAGGATTTCATTTTGACTCTTTATTTAATAAAAAATCACTAGTTGGCAACTAATCAACTAATAATTGCAGCTCCATTATGATAATAAAGTAATAGGGGTGGAGTAGGGACGTAAACATGTTGGCTCCATTTTATTTTTTTTGGTCAGTGGACTTTGTGCAGCCTCAGTTTTGCTCTTTTGTCTCAATGTCTTAATTCTATTAGTCTCTAATAAGCACATTAAACAATAGTCTCTAACTAAGGCTTGGAAATTATTCAAATGTAACCTTCACCAAAGTGTTGAGATGATAAACCTGCACACCGGGAGACGCTCATTAGGCGGTGGCAGGCTGCCTGGAGAGCTCTGCTTTGGAGCCGTTTGCCCCGAACATGACCGCGTCGCACGTTGGGCTAATTAACTTTTCAAAATTACAGATGGTCCCGCATTTAAATTCTGGGCGGAATGATCGACATTCTCCGTTATTAATTCCGGGCCCCGCCTCCCTCGCTACAAAACCATCTCTGTGCATAAAATTAAAGGCCCTTTGAGCTTCTTTCTGTTCGCTTTTTAAATCGTCCTTTCCATCAGCAGCACATAATAGAAACTGATGCACAGACGCTGAGTGCTTTACTGCACGAGTAAAGGAAGTCTCACCGCCTGCCTATTCAAGCACAATCTGTGTGTGTCTATGTGTGTGTGTGTGTGTATATGTGCTTGTGTGTGTGTGTGTGTGTGTGTGTGTGTGTGTGTGTGTGTGTGTGAGTTAGTGTGTGTGTGTATGTTAGAGTGTGAGAGTGTGTATGTGTATGTGTGTTTGTGTTAGAGTGTGAGAGTGTGTGTGTGTGTGTGTGTGTGTGTGTGTGTGTGTGTGTGTGTTAGCAGCTCCCTGACACCAACTTCTCAGTGACTGGCTCTATATCCACCCTAATCCAATCCCGTGGGATTTCCATCCGATGAATTTCCTCAGCTAGAGGACTGGCAGCTTCAGCAGGGATCTCTGCTTCCCAAATCTCCCCAAACCTCGCCTTATCCGCCCGGGGATTACACAGCTCAGCTCCCTGGGTCGCGGTGGAAGTAGGGATGGTTTACTCCAGCAGCAGTAGTAGTAGGAGTAGCAGGGAGCGGCAGGCACGGATTAAGAATGCAGAGGCCCATGGGCACAAAATCTTGGAGGTCCCCCCTCCCCCCACTCACGTGCAATCCAATAGTTGACAAATTTTGGTGTTACAGTTTTTTTTTAGCGTACTATCTGTTAGAAAACACGTATAATTTATACAGGATTTACACAGACTACAGACTGTGATCACAACCTGAAAGATGTCAACACCTGTAGAATTTAGGGCGGAACAATTATTCAGAACTTCATCGAAATCACAAATGGACGGGTGCAATAGGGCTTGGGCGCCGCGTTGCATTCTGGGACGTGGTGGCCATGTTGATGGCCTCGCGAATGTAAACATACAGCAATTCGAACGAGGAGAAGAAGCAGAGTTGGGAGAAAGAAAAGAAAAAAAAAAGATGTTAAAATCCAGAAAAGGATGTGGAATTTACCGGGATACTTTAAATAGGGAAGCCAGGGACCGGTATGTGCTTCACCTAGCTGCTAGTTTAGTAACCGTTAGTGCTAACAACCATTCACACACGTAATACTTTAACTATGTGTTTCTAAAGTGTAGTTAGTAGCTGTCAACCCTCCCGTTTTTTCCGGGTTTCTCACGTATTTGAGCTCTTTTCCCGCTGTCTTCCCGTTTCAGTGTTTTCCTGTAAAATATCCCGTATTTGAATACTCTCATAACGTTAACGTTAGCCCTTCCATCGGACCTGTCAGTCTCTGTGTTGTCCTGTTGCTACCCCTTGCTCTTCTAAAAGCAACCTTATTATGATGTTGGCCTTTTTAAGATAACAGCGTGGTTGTTGTGAGAGCACGATTTCACGCCAATCTGTAAGCAAAGTCACGTTAGATCTAGCTTCACACAACTCGCTTAGTCAATGCAGCAGTTTTGTAGTACACATTTTTGCTGTCAGCAGAGGGATAGCAACAGAAAAATGAATGTTGAAATTTACCCGTATTTTGGGTGAGTAACCCGGGAAATTTCCCTTATTTTCAATGTTCAATGTTCACTTAAGACACACGACTGAGAGGGACGTTACGTCTATCAACAGTGTGCAGTAGTCCGAGTAGCGGTAAAGGAGGCAATCAACATGGCGGCCACGCCAAGTAGTGACGTCACGACGCCCAAGCCCTATAATCCAAATCACAAATGGATGGGTGCAATAATCCAAATCACAAAATGTGTAGTGCTGTAACGATGTCTCCGTCTACGAATCATAGTCTACATACTTAAGAAGATGTCTTTGTGTATTACAGCTCCTCGCATTCACACGATCAATATGTTTTTAAATGAAAATGAGAATAATGATGCAAAAAAATTATCATTTTCTCAAATATCGTGAAACATATTGCAATTGCAAATTCAGTTGAGATCTCCACTTTTGAGCATAATTGAAATTTTGAATGTCAAACACTTAATTTTCACTTGCATTCTAGTGAAAATTTCTGCATCAATTTATGGTGCAAATGTCTTTATTTACGTACAGGAAATTATAACAGGATTTTTGGGGGGTTGGGGGTGCACTGGCCAGTTTTTTTAAGATTATTTTGGGCTTTTTCGCCTTTAATTTTGACAGGACCGCTAGGTGAGAAAGGGGAGAGAGAGAGGGAAGACATGCAGGAAATTGTCACAAGTCGGATTCTAACCCTGGACCTCTGCATACGAGGCATAAACCTCTCAGTATTTGTGCGCCTGCTCTACCCACTGAGCCAACCCGGCCACCCCTGGCCAGTTTTAATTATTGGGGGGGTTTTAACACCCCCATCCCGCCTGTAAATATCTCCTATCATATAGGACAGCACGTCATATCATATCAGTTTTTAATTAGCAATAATTAGCCTGTGTCTATGTTATCTCCTTACATATACCTACGCTCTCCGTCTCTGCTAGATTGGGAATGATTGAGATTTCTCTTGGCACAGCTACCAGAAGACTTCCAACTTTCAGACAGGTTGCTCACGTCACATCTACGTCTTCAAGCTCCGTTGGAGGCTGCTCAGTAACGCTCAGCCATCACCGGGAAAGAGACTTCACTGGTCTCCGTCCAGAGACACGGGACCTGCTGCTCCAGTTTATATACAGTCTATGGGCCACGGTATGTTTTTCTGGGGTACAATGTCTCTGCTATCACTTTCTTTTCAAGCCTCTTGCTTTCCTGCTCCCCCGTTTTTAATCAGTGTTTGTGGTCTATTCTGTTGGTTAGTCAAACTTGCACACACTATCCACTGTTACCGTCTGCCACTATTCAAATTCCCATGGTCACGACCAGTGGTGTAGTCTAACGTATTGTAGTGGATATACTGTACTGTATATGTATGGGCCTATAGGGGGGGGCATATCATAGGGGGGGGTCTGGGTGTCCTCCCCCAGGGAAGTTTTGAGCATCAACGACTTCATTTCCTGCATTCTGACATTTTTATGCACCAATTTACGGTAGAAATCCCTTTATTTAGCGATGTGAAGATGAAAAACACAGATGACAATTCAAAATATATTAAAAATATAATAGAAAGTATGTTGTTGCATTTCTAAGAGGGTATATGGAAATCCTGGATCTTTCTTAGTGGGTATACTGCATATACCTGCGTATCACGTAGACTACACCACTGGTACTGACACATCGTCATCATCAGGAAACAGGCACAGCCAGCAAACGGTCACAACGACAGAGGTTTAAGGAGCTTGGGTTCACGGTTCAGGCCTGGAAGTGTCCGCTTGGTTGATCCATCGTTGCAAAATAACTTGAGGTGAGCATATTGTGGGACTGCGGCACCATTCATCATGGTTTTATTATTTGTCAAAGAGTATCAGGATGCATGGTTTTACTGGGCTGACACTGAAGGCAACACACACACACACACACACACACACACAATCACACACACACACACACACACACACACATACAGACACACACACACACACACACAATCACACACACACACACACACACACACATACAGACACACACACAGTGAGACACACACACACACACACACACACACACACACACACACACACACACACACACACACACACACACACACACACACACAGTGAGACACACACACACACACACACACAGAGTGAGACACACAGTGAGACACACACACACACACACACACACACACACAGTGAGACACAGACACACACACACACACACACACACACACACACACACACACACACACACACAGTGACACACACACAGAGTGAGACACACACACACACACACACACACACACACACACAATCACACACACACACACACACACACACACACATACAGACACACACACACACACACAATCACACACACACACACACACACACATACAGACACACACACAGTGAGACACACACACACACACACACACACACACACACACACACACACACACACACACACACACACACACACAGTGAGACACACACACACACACACAGAGTGAGACACACAGTGAGACACACACACACACACACACACACACACACACACAGTGAGACACAGACACACACACACACACACACACACACACACACACACAGTGACACACACACAGAGTGAGACACACACACACACACACACACACACACACACACACACACACACACACACACACACACCTCTCTGCAGCTGTCTTACATAATGCTGCTTGTGTAAAGATTGTTTGTTTTTGGTCAAACCAAACCAGACATTTTTCAGACGTCTCTTTCTGCTCCGGGAAGTCGCAACGGGCCGATTAATGGATTAGTCTAAACAAATAATGTGCATATTAATCGATTACTAACAATAATCATTAGTTGCAGCCCTAATCATTGAATGAATCCGTCACTATTTTTCCTAAAAATTGACTAGTTGGTTAGTTGGCTAAATTGGTTAGTTGGTGATTAATTTAATAGTTGACAACTGATGCCTACCGTACACTAAAGTCTGACACCACCTCTCATCTAAAGACTATCTGATTGGTTCTGGAGGGAGAGCACCCATTGGTTGTTGACAATGTTCACGTAATTTAACTTCACTACCAAGACTAACTGGCAATTTCCACTGTATGCGGAACGTCTACAGACCGGCTCTGCTGAGGAACGGCTGCGTGCTCCGCCGTCCGTCAACACCCACCAGGTCTGGATTTGTTGCGGCACGGCTGCGGCCATGACTGACAGCTGAAGTCACGAGGACCCACGAGATCTTACGAATTCACGTAGAACAGAACCACAAAACCACCACCAGTTAGTTTCATCCAGAGGAGTAGAGGGGAAACTACTCTGAGCTGTGTTTTCAAGGTGTAGTGCAGGGAGATATGATCCGCCGTGAGCACGCTGGATTTTACTTTGAAAATTAACCAGATTTTAATTTTGTTTCTGTGCTGGACTTCCTGTCCCCACTATCTGCCGTGTGCTGAGTTGCTGCGGAGCTCTCCGGCGTCCGGCAACAATAGAAGCTCTGGTATCTGCTCCGGAGGGCTGGGACCGCCGGAGCTGGGACGGAGTCGGGACGCAGACGTTCTGCAGTCAGTGGAAATACACATATTATACACACAATACACACATTATACACACATTATACACACTGACTTTAATGGGAACCTAATGACTCCGTCGACGTTCCGCAGACGTTCCGCATCCAGTGGAAATTGCCGGTTAGACTTTAGGATATTATCAACCACGTTTGATTTTGTCTCAACGGTCCAGAATGGAGAAACACTGACTGGGAGTTTTATGACCAAAACGATGGAGAAGACGGGAGACCCCCCCCCTCCTCCCCCCGACTCTAGCAAGACGTTAGCCTGGATGCCATCCGAATTTAGCCACGCCCACAACATTTGAGGTCGGGAATTTCGGTCTGGACTTGATCCGTTGTGGAGCAACTATGCTCCAACCAGAGCTGTTTGGACCAATCAAATTGTCAGGGCGGGCTTTATACGACGATGGACAGATGATCAACAATAACATAATGAACCACGTCACCAAAGAGCGCTTGGGTTGAATTAGTTTACAACAAAGATGGCTGCCATGGCGTCTGTTATAGAAGATATCGACCGCACATTCATTTTAAAAGAGGAACAGAGAACCGCAATCACGGCATTTGTCGATTGGAAAGATGTTGTTTCCGTCCTTCCTTCCTACGGGATTCGGCAAAAGTTTAATTTATCAGCTGGGCCCAATGGTCGCTAAGAAGATGGGGGGCTCTGATTGGTCAACCCGTTCTTATTCCAAACTCGTAAAATAAGGACGTTTGGACAGTGGCTGTCAGCGTCTGATGTGACGAAAAAGGCGTCTTTCAGCGTGTTTGTGTAACGCACCGGGGAGAGCAGCAGTTAGAGAGGATTTAGAGAGTAGTATGTAAGGGCGAATTTCCGTGTATGGAGGTTGGTTGGTTCAAACAAACACAGGACTTTCACCCAGGAGAGAGGGGTTCGCATCCCGCTTGTCACGCTTGCTATAGTCGCTTTTTATTTTCCTCCCACGTGTCACAGAACCGTACGCCCACCCACGACCTTTTCCTAAACATAACTGCGTCAAAAGGGACGGCAGTAGTCCCGACCAAGCGCGTTTACTTATAGCGCTAAAGGAGACTTTTAGCGTCAATAAGAACGACAAAGGCACCTGACCAAGCGTACGTATTTTACGAGATGAGTGTGAGAACCTGTTGGATTGGTTGCAGGTCTATCCAATTGAGTGCAGAGGCATGGTCATTCCTGGTTTGGTTGAACCATGCCCCATAATCACAGCCCAATGGAGCAGCATCAGACTCATATTCTGACTAGAATCTGAGTCTACTTAGTTTCTGACTAGAAACTAAGTGACCACGTCAGGCTAGCAAGACACACGATTTCCTTCAGATATTGGATATTTGTCTGCAACAGTGGAACTGCTTGGAAAGTAGTTTGGTGTAAGGTTAGTTAATCTTTGCAGCTCTACTCCCACGTAGGCATGATTTTACAAAACTCCATCCCAGCTCTGAGGTCATTATTAAGCTAAAATGACCCGGGTTGTCAGGTGGTTGTTTTGGGATCCGAAGCCATCCTCGACTGAGCGAAGAGTGCGACAGGACGGCTTCCTGGCTCTTTGGTTCTCTAATTTCTTCTCTCTGTCTCTCCCCCTCGTTTGCAGTCAGCTCAGATCCCTGTGGTATGAGCACATTTCTCATTCCCTCTCCTCCTCTCCCTTACCCTCGCTCCCTCAAGATTGCTGCTTTATTAAACCGACTCTCCCTATCTTTCATTTGCCACTCTCCTCACCGTGCTCCCTCTTCGCTCTCAGACGCTCTGTGGTTTTTTTTATTTATTCTCTCTTTTTCCCCCTTCCCCTCACACACATCACACTGTCAATGCATCGCTCAGAAGCTTTTCGGTACAGTATACATTTCCAGCTCCATCCATACCCAACATATTCCCTTTACAGACAACCAAAGGATACAGAAAGAAAGACTCATTTCTCTTCTCTGCATGCTCACTTCTCTCTCTTCGCCCTACCTCATCTCTCCCTTTGTTCACATCGCTCCCGCCCTATGTGCTCCCTCCATCCTTCTCCCTCTCTCCGTGCTCCCTCCATCTCGTTCAGACCCAGGGCAGCTATATTTAGCGGCAGGTTAACTGCTCCTGTCAAAGGTCTGATTTGTATTCTCCGCATGCGAGTCTGACTCGGGCCTTGCAGCAACACAAACAAAAGGCCCTAGTTTGAATATGCACTGAGCCCACTGGCTTAGGAATCAAAGCCCTCTCTCTGCCCCGCTGCCAGTGGCGCCACCTGCTATGGGAAGGGGAGGGTGGGTGAGGATGGGGATGAAGAGCGGGGGGGTGGGATCATGGGGATTCAAAGTCAAGCTCAATTCACTCCAAACGCACACATTCATGCAGGGAGGAGCACCCCGGCTCAATGGGCCTACTTCAGTCTGTTGCACCACACACTCTGAATGTGCAATGTTTAGTGGTATTCAGAGCCTTTACTTCTGTAAAGTACTAATACCACACTGTTACAAATACTCAGTTACAAGTAAAAGTCCTGCATTGAAAATGTTACATAGTAAAACTATGCAAGTATCGTCAGGAAAATGTACTTAAAGTATTACAAGTTAAAGTACTCAATGCAGAAAAATCCTCCCATCTTAGAAAGTGTAAAACACACACACACACACACACACACACACACACACACACACTAGTAACTAAAGCTGTAACAGATGAATGTAGAGGAGTAACTAAAGTAACTAGTAACTAAAGCTGTAACAGATGAATGTAGTGGAGTAACTAAAGTAACTAGTAACTAAAGCTGTAACAGATGAATGTAGTGGAGTAAAAAGTACAACATTTCTCTCTGAAAAATAACGGAGTATAAGTAGAAAGTGGCATGAAAAGAAAAGTACAACAAGTACCTCAACATTTGGACTTTTGTCCAGTACATTACATTCCACCACTGGCTATGTTTTGAGAAAGAGAGGGTCGCGGCCCTGTACCTTCCTCTCTGGGCGACATGAATATGGGATGGCAGGCGGGAGGAACAGGGCAGGAAAATAGAAAAGGAGCCCTCGCACAGGA
>NC_050193.1:255000-267500 GCF_008315115.2 Sander lucioperca | reverse complement strand
GAGGAACAACAGGTTTTGTAATTTCTGCATTGGCTTAATTTTTCAGCCCTGGAGGTTGCCGCTTTCTTTTTTTCGTATGATATCCTACAAAATTAGGCGGCCGCCAACTGATCACGTGACGACGGCTACAGAGCTCCATCAGCCGGTCGGTCGTATCATCGGCTGTAGTTAATTTTAGCCGAGAAAAGCTGACTGTGAGCCGGCTACAGAGCTCAGTGAGCTGACCTTTGTCCTTTCAGCAGTTGTTGCTGGTTGAGTTTAGCTGACAAAAACGCGACATTTAAGTTTAGGCACCAAAACAACTCTTTAAAGGTGCTGTAGGTAGGATTATGAAGATTCAGGACTTAGCCAAAAAATGTGAACATCGACAACTTCTCAGTCCCTCCCCCCTTTCTGCTAAAGCCCAAAACGGTCTCCTAAGCCCCTCCCCCCACAAGGGAGAATGAATGCGTGTGCATGAGCAGTGATTGACACGCAGTTAGACACGCCCCCTGGCCCTGATTGGTCCATCTGAACAGTTAGACACCCCCCCATGGCCCTGATTGGTCCATCTGAACAGTTAGACACCCCCCCATGGCCCTGATTGGTCCATCTGAACAGGGAGCTGTGTATTTTTGTAAATCTCTCTCCAGGCTGTAGGTGGAGCCAGAGGAGCTGGATTTATTCTGTTCTACTAGAACATAGGGTCAGTTTCAGCAGATATGACAGAAAGGTATTTTCATAAATCTTACCTACTGCACCTTTAAGTCCGATGTAAGAAGGCACGGAAATTAATAAATTGGAGTCCGATTCTGACAGGCCTTAGGGCCTTATTTTAGACACAATTCCCTCTAAAACAGATAGACAAGCACATAGGAAGTTGAGTCTAAACTATTTAATGATAGCCAGACAGATTATTTTAAGAGAATGGAGGAATGAAGGGGTGGGCTTGTGAGATGGCTAGGGTGGAAAAGATGTCATACAAACACTTTTCCAGATTGGATGTCTATTCTAGAAAATGGGAAAGGTGCTTGAACTTTCTGGAGGGCTAGTTGTATGTTGCAAGTTTTAGGATGTGTGTGTTTTTATAAAAAAAATGAAATGCAATGGATTAACAGTTATAATAGTTAGCTACAAGTAACGTTAATGGAGAAACGGTTGAAACATTCAGCTTCAGTCCAAGTAGTAGTAGTCCAGATGGCTGGCGGTAGTACGATTGCTGACCAAACCAACGTTAATATATTATATTATATATTTGTAATTTGAATGTACCTCAAGCCCAGACAGAGTTGTTTAAAAAGGCTTTCATGTTTGCTGCTCCTTCTACTGGGAATGACCTACAGAAAACACTCAAACTACACTGTCTAATTTCCTTAAATGATTTTAAAGGTTATGTTAAAACCATAGAAGATGAGTCCATCCACACGTGCAAAGGTTTTAACTAATGGCACTTTTATTTAATTGAAATGGACTTGAGATGTCTTTGCCTCTTTTGTGATTGTAAAATGTTTTTTATATGTAACAAACTTGTTCTGCTATCTTGGCCAGGTCTCTCTTTAAAAAGATTTTATATCTCAATGAGACTAATTTAAGATTAAATAAAGGTTAAATAAAATAAAATAATATTGATGGTTCAATTGCATGAAAACGTAACGATATCCACTCTTATATAATGAATAGTGTTATACATTGGGATTAGATGAAAAATACTTTTTCTTAACCTGCTCCTCCTCCCCCTCTATCTCTCACTATCCACTTCCTGGAACCTGCCCATGCAATTGGATTTAGTGTCTGTCTGTGTGCCTGGCTTGTCTCAAAACTCTCTCTCTTTCTCTCTCTCTCTCTCTCTCTCTCTCTCTCTCTCTCTCTGCTGCTCCATGGCGCTCCACTCCTCTCTTTACTGCCCTCCTTGGCTTGTCTCTGAATTCTAATTGGACCATAATGCAACCATTGTGGTCCACAACTACAACACGACATGACAGTAAAACAACAATAGTGCTCCTCTGATCCAACAGGCTCACTACTGACTGCGTATTGAGTTGCTGCTGCTGCTGCTCTGTGTGTGTGTGTGTGTGTGTGTGTGTGTGTGTGTGGGGGTTATGCTGTGTATGTGTGGGTTATGCTGTGTATGTGTGGGTTGTGCTGTGTATGTGTGGGTTATGCTGTGTATGTGTGGGTTATGCTGTGTATGTGTGGGTTGTGCTGTGTATGTGTGGGTTGTGCTGTGCGTGTGTGGGTTATGCTGTGTGTGTTTACATATTTGTGCGTGCCGAGTGCGATACCCAGGTCTGGTGTTACAGTTGCTGTTTATGTTTAGATAAGGGGGGCTGAAAGAGGGAGCAGGGATGGGGGATGGAGAGATAGACAGTTCATTGTTTACCTTTATCGATCGCTCTGCCTTCTCCGCTCTTGCTCTCATTCCTTGTATTTTTACTGCATGCGTTCATCTTTATTCCTCCTCTCCATCCATACATCCATCCATCCTGTCCTCTCCCTACAAACCTTCCTTTACACCTGACCCTTTGCACACTTATCGCTGCACACATTGCCCTGCATCTGCTCCTTGTTCATCTGAGGGAGAGGCGAACCGGCCGAGTAATGGCTGTAGAAAGGGCCTAATAACATTACAGCTGCCATAAGGGTGGGGAGGGGTCAGGGAGGGTGACACAAGGGAGAGGCAGAGTTGTATGAAGGGTAAGGGTTGGTGTTGGTGGGGGTCTGAGAGGGGTTGGTGCTGTGAAGGAGGGGGACGGGGGGGCAGGTGCATCACTAATGGCTTTTTAAAAAGGTTACAGCATGTCGCTCCCTCTTCATAATGGGGCCCTGGCTGTGCTGGAAATGCAATTTCCGGGAAAGATAATGCAAGGAGTGAAGGGTTGTGCGGATGGAGGGGGGGGGAGCGAGCAGTGTGTACCTTGCGCTTATGTTCAAGTGAAAGGCAGAGAGAGAAAGAAAGAGGGAATAAAGACAGGGATAGTGAGGGGAGAGGAAAGAGAGAGGAGGGTGCAGTGGTGAAAAACTGTGAGGTGGTGGAGGAGGGGGAGATACACAGTCAGTGTGTTTACATGCACAGCACTAACCCCGGTATGGTCTTACCACGGTATGGTGAATAACCAAGTTCTACCATAGCGTTCTTCCAACCCAGTCTCACGGCAGTTCGTGAAATGGTCACGTTATTTAATCTACTGATTCGTGTTCACTGGGACGTTTTTCTCGTTTTTTGCAAAGTGCAAAGTAATGTATTTCAATGGGAAGCATATTTCACACATTTCGTGATCACAGCATGAATACGGTAGGGAGTAGTATAAAAAGCCGAAAATCCGCACCGGTGGAGTTAAGGTGTAGAGCTCCTGGTTATAGTATATCTTGGTCACCGGTGGAGTTAAGGTGTAGAGCTCCTGGTTATAGTATATCTTGGTCACCGGTGGAGTTAAGGTGTAGAGCTCCTGGTTATAGTATATCTTGGTCACCGGTGGAGTTAAGGTGTAGAGCTCCTGGTTATAGTATATCTTGGTCACCGGTGGAGTTAAGGTGTAGAGCTCCTGGTTATAGTATATCTTGGTCACCGGTGGAGTTAAGGTGTAGAGCTCCTGGTTATAGTATATCTTGGTCACCGGTGGAGTTAAGGTGTAGAGCTCCTGGTTATAGTATATCTTGGTCACCGGTGGAGTTAAGGTGTAGAGCTCCTGGTTATAGTATATCTTGGTCACCGGTGGAGTTAAGGTGTAGAGCTCCTGGTTATAGTATATCTTGGTCACCGGTGGAGTTAAGGTGTAGAGCTCCTGGTTATAGTATATCTTGGTCACCGGTGGAGTTAAGGTGTAGAGCTCCTGGTTATACTTGGAGCAAAGTCTCATGTTGTGTCGAGCCTTCTTAGTGGTTTAAAAATAGATATTTTGAGGCTAGCATCAAAGTGTCCCTAGCTCTCCCATTCAAAAAGCATTTGACCCAAAAACAAGAATACGGTACATCTTAAAAGTGGCGTTTCTGTCCTAATTATGCTTTTAAACGAAAGTTTGACTCGGGTACATTCACAAAAAGACCCTAGGTTGCATTTTGGCGAGAGTTACGCTCTAACCCAAATATAATCCTGTTTTTAAACTGCATGTAAACACACTGACAGATTTCCCCCGTTGCTCAGATAAAGGAGAAAAGACAGAGTGAGAGGTGAAGAGGTGGAGGGAATGGAGGAGATATCTGCCTGTGTGTTTGAGCGCATCAATAGTTAATGAAGACATTATCTGTGGACACTGCACCCGTGTATCTAAACAAGCATTATCCTTCAACCCTTCAACATCCTGCACGGTTGGTTAAAGCCAAGTATACTAATTAACCCGGCTCCACCTCTGGATATGAGTCTCAACTTTGCCTGATTGAATCGTCCTGCTTCCTCAATGGGTGTCTGTAATTGCTAGTCATGTTAGAAGGACGATTTAAGTGTATACATTATGTTCCTGTCAGCGCTGCACACTTTGCTTGATGCCGTAGTAACACTTTCAATTTATTTCACACCCGCTGCACATAACACAAAATCAATAACTCACGGTTATGTGTATTTTCATCGAGTCAGCCTGTAGTTCTGCCTGAACAATTATAATTTAACTAAATTAATATTGAGCTGACATCTGGTATCCGTGTGTATGTGTGTGTGTGTGTGTGTGTATGTGTGTGTGTGTGTGTGTGTGTGTGTGTGTGTGTGTGTGTGTTCTTGTTTAACTATATTCGTGGGGTCCAGAAACCGGGAGTCCAGTATACTTGTGGGGTCCTGACAGCTTTGTGGGGCCAAAATGCTGGACCCCACAAGTTTAAAGAGCTGTTTGAGGGTTAAGACTTGGTTTTAGGATTAGGGTTAGAATTAGGTTATGGTTACGGTGAGGGTAAGGGTTAAGGTTAGGCATTTAGTGGTGATGGTTAAGGTTAGGGTAAGGGGCTAGGGAATGCATTATGTCAATGACGGGTCCCCACAAAGATAGTGAAACAAACCTGTGTGTGTGTGTGTGTGTGTGTGTGTGTGTGTGTGTGTGTGTGTGTGTGTTATTTTTCATTTAAAGAGAAAAGCAAGGAAAATAAGAGGCAGAGCAGTGAGGAGCAGGAACTTAATAACTTTAACTTGTATTTATTTATAAGGCACCTTTCATGCAAGCATGCAGTCCAAAGTGCTTCATTCATAGAAATAAAATGGATAGAAAGGCCATTGAACTTCTGCACAGTGAGCAGAGTTGATTGAGTAGCGTGAGCTGGTGATTGGCTGGAACGTGTTTGTTGTATTTTGGTGCCCAGCCTGTGCCTCTAGTGTTTGTTTGACGTGTACGACCCCTGTGTTGTCTCCTGAGACCGGGCTTTTTCACGGTGTGTTCAGGGACCAGGCAGCTACCGAATCAAGGAGACATGACTACCATTTGAGACAAACAAAATTGCGCTGAAACCATGCAGCAACTCATAGTGCACCTTTAAATTTAGCCGAGAAAAGGGGACTGTGAGGTTGCGGTCATTTTAGTGGCCGTTGCAGTTAAGTTTAGATGACAAAATGTGATTGTCCCATGGCGACGACAGTTAAGTTTAGGCACCAAAAAGACTAGTTAAAGCAGCCATATTATGCTCATTTTCAGGTTCATAATTGTATTTTAAGGTTGTACCAGAATAGGTTTACATGGTTTAATTTTCTAAAAACACCATATTGTTGTTGTACTGCAGCGCTCTCTCTCACTGCTGCAGATCCTCTTTTCAGCTGGTCTCTGTTTTAGCTACAGAGTGAGACCTCTTTTCTTCTTCTTCTTCTGGACTATCTTTGATTGTACTGCACATGCCCAGTAGCTCAGATGTAGATCATGTCAGCTAGCTAGCTCCATAGACAGTAAAAGAAAGGCTGTTTCTACAACTTCAGTCAGTTACAAGGCAGGATTAGCTGGGAGACTTCTAAATGAGGGCGCACATGGAAGTAGTTCTTTTGTAGATTATGGTGAACTTGTGTGTGTTGTAGCAGTGCTTTGCTATTGAGAACGAGGTAGCATGCTAGCGTTAGCATCGCTAATGCTACGAGGTAATGGTTGCGGTTAGCCTGCTCGTTTCGGCTTGTGACGTCACAAGCCGTGCCGATTTTGACCAGCTCACCCAGAGACTGAAGGCAGGACACATTCAGAAACCGTATCTCACTCTAAACAGCATGGATGGATTTTTTCAAAGTTTGTATGTGTGTGGAAGCACCAGAGACACAAAATAACTCCCCAAATCCCAGAAAAAGTGTTTTTTTCATAATATGGGCACTTTAAGATTACAAAGAAGATTGTGGTTTGGGTTAAAAACATTGGCCCCCTTAAGTACACCCGTTTCAATTTGCAGATGTTTTAACCATTTTCAGTGGTGATACAGAATAAAAATCTGTGGAATTTAGCGGACAGTTTTTCTGTTTTGGGTGGAGATGTGTTAACATCTTGAGTTTTATTTTAAGTTGTTTAAAATCAGGTCATTCAATGTGTGCAGTAAGCTCCTCTGGATGTTTTACCATTGCCAGTGTCCTGTTTTATGCTGTGGTGTGCTGGGGAGGCAGCATTAAGAAGAGAGACGCTGGGCGACTGAACAGGCTGGTAAGGGAAGCTGGCTCTGTTGTTGGCATTGAGCTGGAGTCGCTCACAACAACTGCAGAGAAACGGACCGTGAGTAGGATGCTGGCGATCATGGACAATGACCGCCACCCACTACACAGCACCTTCTTTAAACAGAGGAGCATGTTCAGTGGCTGACTTCTGTCACTGTCATGCTCAACAGACAGGTTGAGGACATCCTTTGTCCCCAGGGCCATCCAATGCTTCAATACCACACAAAGGGGGAGGGGAGAAATGGACTTTTCAGCATGAGCCTGTCTCTCTCAGCCCCTACCACCATTATTATATCTCTGTCTGCTGTCCACCTGACTGTCTATATATTATATTAGCCCTGATTATCACACATCCTCTGTGTTTGGCGAAATATAGTAAGTATATAGTAGGCCATTTGCGGTGGAATTTTTACTTTACAAATTACGGACACGGCTGATTATTACAAATTTCTAGAGGTTCCCAGATTGTACTAGTCACGTGTGAATAGAGCTATAGAGTGATGAGTTGATCACATGAAGTTGTTTCAACAATTTAGTTAATTTTCTAATGTAGTTGCAGGCCCTGATTTATATTCTCGTCGGTGCCGTGCAGGCAGGCAGGTGGCAGATGAGTAGAAAAGCAGAAAGAAGCACTACAGAAAATCTATAACAGCCAGACGACAGAGCATTCCCACTCGAATCTCAAATTCTATCCCACTGCGTGTTGTCTGCTCTCTGCAGGGATACGGGACCTGTTTCTAAAAGCAGGTGCTGTGGGTCTGGGCCATCAGTTTTCTCTTGACAGTTTGGAGGTGAGGCGCAGTCAGCTGAGGCGCTCTATTGAGGAAGTTGCACATGTCATGATCGTGGTTAAGTGGAGGCGAGGAGGCGAGACAAGCCGGATGAGTCATGATGGGACAGACAGAAACGTGGAAGGCAGGGAGGAGTTAGTGTGTGTGTGTGTGTGTGTGTGTGTGTGTTCATATGTGTGCTGCTGGTATTGATTTTGTCAGGCTGTTCTCATTAAATATTCGTTCATATACTAGCTACGAAGATAAGTGCACTGTAATTTGTATGTATTCCAGGTATTTTGTGGCGATGCATTGGTCCTAAACAGTCCTTTTACAGGACAGCTGAAGACATGAAAGGGGAGAGAGAGGAGGGAATGACATGCAGCAAAGGACCGCAGGGTGGAGTCGAACGCTGGCCTTCTGCATCCAGAAGCAAACCTCTAGGCTATATATGGGCATACTTTCTACCAACTGAGCTAACCGGGCACCCCTGGGAGTACTATTTAATTGGACTGGTGTTTTTAACGCAAACCACAATCTTCTTTCTAATCTTAACTAGTCTTTTTGGTGCCTAAACTCAACTGTCGTCGCCACAGGACAGTTGAACCGCTGAAACTTCGTCACCTCACGTTGCTTTGTACCCGGCTCACGGTCACCTTTTCTCGACTAAATTTAACTGTAAAGACCGCTAAACTTAACTGTTATGGGCGCCCGGATAGCTCAGTTGGTAGAGCGGACGCATACATAGAGGTTTACTCCTCGATGCGGGCCAGGGTTCGATTCCGACCTGCTTGAACACTGAACTGTTATGTGACCGGTCGGCCGTCGCCATAATTTCGCAGCATATCATACGAATTGTTGTGCATGACTACAAGTTTTCGTACGTTAGCATACGAACCCGTTCATGAGAATGCGTTGACTCTATACATCGAACTATCTTCATGTAATGGTGCTTTGTCTTTGTGATCTTCTCCTAAAATGTTCCCTTATACACCACTCATGCTAATGCACATCAGATATTTTCATTTGCACAAAAGGCAGAATATGATTACTCTCGAAGAAATATCACTTACTTTTTATCCTCTATAGTGCTTTTTTCTCTTTGTGGCTTTTAGCCACAGTCTGTAAACCACTCAGCACTAAACTATTGAAGCGTTTTTGGTCACACTGATCACGTTTACCTTCAAAACCAAATGAGCATGCTGGTTGAAAATAAAATCACCAGAAAACCGTGTGATTGGAATGCAAAGGAGAAGAGAATTAACATTCCCAGCAAACTAAGAGAGCGAGTTGTGCTGCCCACGCTAATGAGGAAGAGAGAAAGAGGCAGAGAGAGACGCTGCAGGTGGGATTTCACCGAGCAAACGGCGTCATCCTTTGAACCTCTCTGACCGGGACGTTTGGTGGTCGTTTAAATTCAGTCAAGCAGGGGTTGTTTTTTTAGGAATTGCAGGTGCATCTCTCGAAAGTCTACAACATCGAGCCTGTTGCAATTAGAGACGGCTGCACTGTAAGCTTTCTCTAATCAGTCATTCATCGCTAGAAATCTGTGTCTTATGGATGCCAGTTCTAGCTAAAACGAGTCAAAAAGGCAAATCAAGCGTGCAGAATGAAGGGCGCAGAGACACTGATGTATAAGTAATTCTTTCCATTATCTTTGACATTAAGAAAATGGATTTCATTACGTCTCATTAGCGTACACAGGTGCAGATCTTCTCATTAACTGCAGCGATTGTTCCCTTCATTTCACGACACAGCTTGAGAAATCTCTTCAATCTCTTCTTAAGATGTCTGAAAAGATGAATGCTGGGTGAGGATTGTGTCTCTGCAGCTCCTTCAAAACATGTACAAGCACATTATGTTGTACATCGCCATCTTGTGGATTTAGCCTGCATATGCACAACCATGCACATGACAGGAGTCATATAATAGATATACGCACATGTTACAGAAAGTGAGGGTGAATGTTAGTAAGTAAAGCTTATTTAAACGCACATTTCAACACAGCTTCACTTTATGAACCTGAAAATGAGCATAATATGAGCACTTTAAGTTTAGTCTTTAAGCTTTCTGAGTGTTGACACATGGTGATAATAATGCTCCAAAATGTTAAAAAGAGAAGCAAAAGTACCAACAAAGGGACACAAACCGACTGTAGAATCTACCTTTGGATTGCTTTTTAGGAGTTGAGCATCGCCATGGTACATCTGCAAGAATGTATGAAGGACAACAGGTGTTTCTGTTTAAGCCATTTATTTACTCTGCACATATTCAGGGTAGACCCAGGACTAGGTGGAGGGATTATATCTCCAACCTGGCCTGGGAACGCCTCGGGATCCTCCAGTCGGAGCTGGTTAATGTGGCTCGGGAAAGGGAAGTTTGGGGTCCCCTGCTGGAGCTGCTACCCCCGCGACCCGTTACCGGATAAGCGGAAGAAGATGGATGGATGGATGGATATTCAGGGTAAACGCAGATGATGAGGCTTGATGGTTATGTTTTTTTGTTTTGTTTTTAAATGCACAATCATAGGATTTAGCCTCTGAATCGTTGGGACAGAGGGCCCTCACATGCTGCTTCATGTTGCAGGACAAAGGAAATGGGCGGGACTTATAGAGTAGGCCATGATTGGGAGTGAGTGAAGTCAGATGAGAATGGTTGAGTCCATGCCATGAAAGTGGGTGGAGGGTCTCTATTCTACACAAAGACACGCTAAATTTCCACAGAGACCCAAAACAACCCTAAAGAAAACAGAAATGACCAAAAGATTTTTGTTGAAAAACAAAACATTTTCTTGAGGAAGGACGCCTAACCGGCAATTCCCACCGGATGCATAACGGAGATCCGCTCCGGAACGTCGACGGAGTCATTAGGTTTCCATTAAAGTCAGTGTGTGTATTGTGTGTATAATGTGTGTATTGTGTGTATAATGTGTGTATTTCCACTGACTGCAGAACGTCTGCGTCCCGACTCCGTCCCAGCTCCGGCGGTCCCAGCCCTCCGGAGCAGATACCAGAGCCTCTATTGTTGCCGGACGCCGGAGAGCTCCGCAGCAATTCAGCACACGGCAGATAGTGGGGACAGGAAGTCCAGCACAGAAACAAAATAAAACATCTGGTTAATTTTCAAAGTAAAATCCAGCGTGCTCACAGCGGATCATATTTCCTGCACTACACCTTGAAAACACAGCTCAGAGTAGTTTCCCCTCTACTCCTCTGGATGAAAATAAAGGCGCTTTTCCATTACATGGTACCTGCTCGACTCACCTCGACTCTACTCGCCTTTTTTGGTT
The DNA here is from genome assembly GCF_008315115.2 of Sander lucioperca. Taxonomy (NCBI): domain Eukaryota; kingdom Metazoa; phylum Chordata; class Actinopteri; order Perciformes; family Percidae; genus Sander; species Sander lucioperca. The sequence continues at coordinate 256,867 of NC_050193.1, read as the reverse complement.
TTCCATTACAAAAAAAAGTACCTGGTACCTGCTAACAGGTACTTTTTTTAGTACCTCCTCAGTCGAGGTTCCCAGCGAGCTGAGGCGAGCCGAAAAGGTGACGTGAAAGCGACAGACGGGGTGTCCTGAACAAACTAACAAAACTATTTTTAAACAGTTTAGCCAGCTGTGTTTTTTGTTGCTGCCTCCAGCTTCTTCTGAAACAAAATGTGTCTTCTGGCAACAACACACCTTCCACGTTCTGTGTTAGGTCACGGCAGTTTACTGTGGCGCCGCTTGTTTCAGTTCTGCGGAGGCTCCAGTCCAGGCAGAGCTTTCGCTGTATCCTACATACACACACACATGCTGGCTCGACGCACACACCAGCTGACAAATGTATACATCAGGCCACATATTACACAGGCTACGGCGAAAGCTCTGCGTGGAGCCTCCACAGAACTATAAAACAAGCTCAAGTGGCCTGATGTTTATACTTGTGCGCTGGTGTGTGCGTCGAGCCGGCATACGACCAGCCACGCTGAGGCGGTACTAAAATCTGCAATGGAAAACGGACGCACAGTGTGCCGAGTCGAGGCGAGGCGAGTAGAGTCGAGGCGAGTCGAGCAGGTACCATGTAATGGAAAAACGCCATAACTGGTGGTGGTTTTGTGGCTCTATTCTACGTGAATTCGTGAGATCTCGTGGGTCCTCGTGACTACAGCTGTCAGTCATGGCCGCAGCCGTGCCGCAACAAATCCAGATCTGGTGGGTATTGATGGACGGCGGAGCACGCAGCCGTTCTGCAGTGGAGCCGATCTGCAGACGTTCTGAATCCAGTGGAAATCCAGAGTTAGTCTTCCCAAAAGCCAGGGAAAACACTGGAATCACTTAAAAGTTGTTTGGTGTAAGGGGGTCAGAAATAACCTCACATTGTGAGTCAGGACTCAGGAGTCAGGATATGTTGTTGATATTTTATCTTTAGGGTCATCCTGTAGACCTTAACAGGTCAGCTTAGCAGTCATGAAGAGTACTATATCTATGTCTGCAGAAGCCAATAAGTGCTCAGGGAATAGATAGGAACCACACTTTGGTTGGTCAGGTGTTCTACCTGGATGCCACACACACAATTTAGTTGATTTTAAGAAAAGTGCTGTAATTTGTTCCAGGAGTCGGGTGCACTAAAACTAACAGAAGTTCAGACCGAACTCGTGGAACAGAACGGACACACTAAAGCTTATTTAAACACAGCTTAAGCTGACCAAAGTGCTGTTCAGAAAAGCGCTAATGTGCTGTATTAAAAAAACATTGAAATGTAAAAAAAGTAAAAAGTAAACATGAAAAGAACATCCTAACTACAACAAGAAGTGATACCAGGTTGAGAGTGTGTTAAAAAGGCCAGTGAGTAACAATGTGTCTTTAGTCTAGATTTAAAAACAGAAATGGAGGGAGCTCATCTGATATCTAACGGCCAGCGGTGGAAGAAGTACTCAGATCCTTTACTTAAAAGTACTAATACCACACTGTAACAATACTCTGTTACAAGTAAAAGTCCTGCATTGAAAATGTTACTTCAGTAAAAGTCTGTAAGTATCATCAGGAAAATGTACACTTTTGAAATGTGCTTTTCACTTCACTGCATTTATTTGACAGCTATGGTTACAAATTACTTCACGGATTCATTTTACTTTTCTTTTAAAGCACATGATACCCATACAATCTGAGTCATTGTTAAAGATTAAACCAGCGCTGACCCTCCTAACGTTGCTGACGTTCAGGCTCCCTGACGTGTCTCAGACGAGTTGTTCGTACTTCCACCTTAAAGAAAGATTTCCTTCTAAGACAGAGATGTTATTCTCTGTTTCCTGCCCAGGGACTACAGATGAAAATG
>NC_050193.1:247500-250000 GCF_008315115.2 Sander lucioperca | reverse complement strand
GTCCCAGTGAATTCTAACGGGCCGTTGGTAAGCACGCAGCGACATGAATACATGAATCCAACCAACCCTTCCGGAGTTTCAGTGACGTTCGAAGCTTCGGACGTCATCAGTCACGTGCTTATTTCAGTTTTGTAGTGGGAAATTTTATTTTAACATTATAGTTTGATATCTTACAAGATTCTCTTATATACTTTACAGGAGTTTCCTAATAATCTTTAATTTTGTTATAGACTTAGAGACTCCAAGGGAAGAAGCAACTGGCATCATAAAACCTTGAGCCTAGGTGAAGCTATTATTTGTGAAAGCTATTTTTTGTTTTAAGAACTCAGTCACTCCTTTTTTAGATAAGGGTGAAGAAGGGCCATAACATTTTGAACTGTGTCTCCTTCTGTCTCCTGCTTTAACAGATGTTTAGGCTAAGTAGAGAGCAGGATCAGAGGGGAAAGGTAGTAAAGTCATTGTGACTGTTTGTGGTGTTTTTTCATCTGCGTAGCTGCTAAACTCATCCTGGAGGGGGGTGGGTTAAGTGAGTTTTTACTATATAGATGTATGGTTTTCTAGCTGGGTCAGAAGACCTTTCAGATGTGCCATGAGTACTTGTGAAACTGTTTTCTCTGCATTTGCAAATGTAAATAAATACTCACTAACTACTAACTTTGGTTTCATTCTCAGTAACTTTTTATTAGTTTCATTACTTGTGTTTTTAATCTACTCTTCTGCTGTTAATGAGAAAAACTTCCACTACAGTTTGATAGAAGCTCCAACAGTGCTTCCAACCAGTGTGCTTTGCGGGAGTGATACAAGCTTCGATGCCTCTGTGTCAGACGTCCCATCACTACCATTGACTTTAGACCAGGTTTTTCCTGGTCTGTGGCGGAACTGTTTTCTGAAACTGCAAAATAGCACCAGGGAATGTTTGCACCAGAACACGCCTCCTCTTTTTGGTGAACCGCCCGTGTAAGCGCAAGTTCATTCCCTAATTTACCGACGTGAGTCTGTGGAGGGAAAAGTCCGCTGTGCATCGGGTGCAAAATAGGAATGATACCAACATGGCATCATGACTTTGCGTAAACATAAACGCCACTTTCCTAAAGCCGAATGGCGTGTTATCTGTACGCATTTTCAGCTACACATGTATGTCTACGCTGTATACAGCAGACGTAAACATACACGCCACGTGGCGTCATGGTTTAGGAAAAGAACATTGGGGAAGGTGTAAGTCAATGGAGGCCAAACGGCATTGATAAACACGCTAAAAAACGAGTATGCGTCTTGATAACACACAAAAACGGCATACGAATTGGCATACATGTCATACATACCCCACTTTGTGAGATCAGTCTGAATGATATATGCGTCAGTGTACAAAGTCAATTGCGCTGGGTGCAAGATACGGCCGTAGTATCTTAAAAACTAAAGAAATAACTCTCCCAGTCTAAACTTGGTCCAGTGGGCAAATACAGAAGTTTTATTCAAAGAGTGTGACATCTGGCAGTTCACACCGTTCTCTATCATTATCATTATTATTATACATACATTTTTTTATTTATTTCCCCCAATCTCTACGCTGAGTGTTGGTGACGCTTGTGTAAAAATCTCACAATCAATATAAAAAGAAGTAATGTACAGTATCATACAAACAGGTTTCAGAGATAGAAAGTGGATTAAGGGGAAGAAACGGAGGCGACAGAAGTGTGATTGTGCGTGTGTGTGCTTTTGAATATGCTTGAATATACTCTTAGTTTATTAGGTATACGCCGAACACAGTCTAGTACATCAGCCGTGCAACAAATACTACCTTAAAAGTACTGTTCAGTTTTTGTGGAGACTGTTTTGGAGATCTGTTGATTCAACTTTTCATGGTTAGTTTGAGTTATTTATATATATATATAAGTGTCTTTGAGTAGTATATTTTGATATACTGAGAGGGTTTTCTAAAGATATGAATATGAATATGAATGCCTCTCAGTATAATGCACCACAAACTACCCCCAAAATGACCATGAGGTTGAATTATCAGCTCTCTTAAACAGCTTTAACAAACCTGAACATTATAACTGGCGTAAAGGAAATGTCTGTTTCACCGGCAATTTCCACTGGATGCGGAACATCTGCGGAACGTCTGCGGAACGTCTCCGGAACGTCTCCGGAACGTCTCCGGAACGTCTCCTGAACGTCTCCTGAACGTCTTTCGGAAAGTCTCCGGAAAGTCTCCGGAACGTCTCCGGAACGTCGACGGAGTCATTAGGTTTCCATTAAAGTCAGTGTGTGTATTTCCACTGACTGCAGAACGTCTGCGTCCCAACTCCGTCAGTCCGCAATCCTCCGGAGCTGATAGCCAGAACTTCTATTTTTGACGGATGATGGAGAGCTCCGCAGCAATTCAGCACAATTTAGATTGTGCGGGACAGGAAGTCGAGCACAGAAACAAAATAAAACATCCGGTTACTTTTCAAAATAAAATCCAGCGTGCTCACGGCGGATCATATTTCCCTGCACT